>NC_039280.1:19880046-19978321 GCF_003368295.1 Carassius auratus | reverse complement strand
TTTCAATTTTTTAGCAAGCAAATGCTAAGTTTCGTGTGGGAAGACAATTTTTGTGAAAGAATGCAGACGTTTTGCATTGAAATATTTTTAGAATTTTTCCCCCCATCATTGTGTTCCTAGTTAATAGTGGGAATTGGCCCTTTAACTAAAGTGTTCCAACTTGAACTACGCACAGTTACTTCACACATGGTCAGAATCTGCTGCTGAGTGATGTTATGTTACATTTGCTTCCTGCAGTGTTCAGCCTTTTCTGTAGACAGGTGTTTATTCAGGTTTACTGTGTACTGTATTTATTTACATAACAAGAAGAGTAGGCTTATAAAATCAATGTTTTTATTTTATTTTGTATTAATGAATTGAGGTATAACAGTGGTGCTGTTTTGTTCCAGTTGGTTTCCCAATAGAGAAAAACTGAAATTAGCCATAGACTGCTAGAAGGAGAAGATGACTTTAATAATTAGTCATGTTTACACAATTACAATTCCATGTAGTAAAAATGCTTCAAAATATGTAGACGCTTTGGTCCTTAATATTCTATTAACAGTTTGTTATTAATCAATCCCAAACAGAAACCTTGATGTAATTATGTAAAAAATGTAAAGGCTGCTAATATGCCATATTTAGCCGTGGTTAAAAACTGGTTTAGCAAAACTGTGAATATTCAGATGTTTAGACACCAAGATGGAAAAATTAGATAAACTGATTTGAATGCATTGCCTTGCCTCGTCTTGTCTTGATTTTTATTTTTTTTTGGTCCTGCAAAATGGTGATGTGAAAGCAAAAACAAGTCAATCAGAAATGCAGCGTAATATTCTGCCATCATGATATTAATCATCTATTTCCAACACATTGTGATTGTATTAAATGTTGAAAATCGTCATTGACCATATTAAATACACTCTCTACTAGCTCTCTCTCTCTACTAACTCTCTCTCTTCCTACTAACTCTCTTTCTCTGTTCAATTCAATATGTGCTTTATTGGCATGACACTTGTTACAATTTATTGGCAAAGTTTACACTGAATCTAAAACAGACATGTATTAAAAATAAATGAAAATAAAATAAATAAAAAATAAATGCATGTATATAATTAAAATAGAACAAATCACCATTTTTTGTTCTATGAACAATTTAAAATTCAGTGATGTGTGTGTCTCTCTCTAAATATATGACTTGGGGAAATATATATATATATATATATATATATATATAAAGAGTTAATTTGCAAAAACATAACTCCAAATCGTGTTTTTTTTGTCCTGCATTCCAATTAATATCAATCAACTAACACAATAAAACAATAAATCATAACACACACACACACAAAAAACATGATTTAAGAACATTAATAAAGAGGAGTTATTGGATTTTGCATATAAACTCTTGAAGGAAGAGGGACACAGACACACTGTTTTTGCACACAGACACACATAAATATAATATAGTATATTTTGATTACATTTCCATTGTGATAGTGTGATTTATCTTGCAAATTTCACCTCTAGACTTAATTTTAACATTTATTTAACATAAACCAATTTAGATTTTTTTTTTTTCTGTGGGAATATTTTTGTTAAAAAAAGAAAAAAGCATTCGTTAAAAGTGCACTCATAGATTTGTAATTACTATTATGCAATCGAACATAAACAGTTTAGGTGGCACCAAATTAAAACACACAGTGATGTCCAATGGAATGGACACTGGGTATGAAAGGGTTAAACAAAATCCACTTTGATTAATACCAACAACATTAAACTCTGGCTTGCTTCGTTCAAATATCAAAGAAGCTCTATCCAAGTAACCATCTTGCATTCATTCATTTTATTAATGCAGGCTATTTGAATGCAATATCTCAAATCATTCCGAGACACTCATGGCAATCTGTTGCACGATATTCAGCTGTTGAATCTCAAGTATAACGGTGAATCAAACAATGGAAATGCATTCTAAATGGTTTATGATTTAGTACCAGACCTACATACCCATGAACAAATAACTTCCACATAATGTGTTATGCAAGGCAAAATGCATTGAAACAAGAGACTAGTGTTTGTTCTGGTTTTAATGTCGAGCGGAAGTGTGGATCAGCTGATGCTGGAGAGCCATCTTCATCTTCCCGAACAGAGCAGAGGAGAGGAGAGGAGGGGGGACAGAACAGAGAGAACAGGGGGATCTCGACTCCAAATTGTCGGCTTAAAAAGACAATTTGGATCCAGAGAGCGCTGGGCTGCTTGGAACGAGGGAGGACTAGAAGAGAACCGGCCGGTGGCACATGAAGACAGCGAATGACAAGCGTTTACACAAAGGAGAAGACAGACGAGACAGCTAGAGGTGGCAGGAAACAATTTATTATGTTTCCCACGGATGGACGTTTGTCTTGGTCGAGAGGTCAAATCGGCATTTTAGTCGTCTGAGTTTCCTGTAAACCCACAAAGAGGCACAATGTTGAGATAAAAGCACTGTCGAGTCGTTTGTTTTGAGTAACGTAACCAGTGGATCGGCGAGACTCGGATTAGGGACCAAGGCTTTTGTGCCAAAACATCAAAACAGCGTTATTCCGATATTTGCAAGGACACAAGCACAGCTCGTGTCAGCGCTTGTTTTGACAGTTTTTGAAGTGTTTGGGATTTCGGGCTAGCCGGAAAGCTAGCAGGCTAACCGACTTAGCCTTTCGGAGTTAGCAGCGCTAACGTTACCTCGATCGAAATAAAAACAAAAACAACCGTACCGGGGTTGTTTAGGGTTAACACAGGTTTACTATTGTGGCATGGCCTTGTTTAAGAGGAATAAACTCACGAACGGTCATTAGGTGTACTTGGGGAACTGGTCTTTCTTCAGAGCTCTCTTGTTTTGTTAACCGTATAGCAGCTGTGGGACTCGAGGCTCAGCTGACAGGACAAACAGAGGAGAGGGGGTTTAAATCAACATTTTAGAGAAACAAAAAAAAAAACCATGCTTGCTAAAACGCCTTGAACTTTACTAACCGAGTCACTACAGTTGCTGTCAATACACCACTTGCTATGTAGTTTGAAAACTTGGGGGCAGTCCTAATACTGGAGAGGGGCTTATTGATTTCAAAATCTTATTGAATAAGATTTAAACCTCAACAAATGTGTGAAGATACATTTCTGGAGTGTTTTTGTCATGTAAGTTCACACTTGACAATGTAAGAGCACACTTATTTAGGTTTAAATAATTTAGACATGTATAAGTTTATGAAATTTTAGCTATGGGTGTTGACTAAGAACTAGTCCCCTGAGTGTATCCAGCTGTTGGGGTCTAAAAGCATGGACTAACTTCACTTAACTGCACCACAGTCATGTGCAAACCCTCCATCTGACACCCTAAACACATATTTTCAGGAAACACAGGCTTTCTTGCGGGACTTTGCAGGGCCCCTCACAGTGTTTGGGTTGAGAGTGAGTTTCCCCTCCCCCTGAGCGAGTGTCACTCTCTCAAAACAACAGAAGCGCAGAGGCACGTTCAGTCGAGGCGTTCAGGTCTCCACACAGCGGATGTGATGGAACTGATGTTCGCTGAGTGGGAAGACGGTGAGAGGTTCTCCTTTGAAGATTCGGACCGTTTTGAGGAGGACTCGCTGTGCTCGTTCATATCAGAGGCGGAAAGTCTCTGCCAGAACTGGAGAGGATGGAGGAAGCAGTCTGCCGGCCCAAATTCACCCACTGTGAAGATTAAAGGTAATGGAAGATTGCCTTCATGTGCTGTGAAGTGTTTTATGTGCTGTCATTGTAATGTGAGCACACCGTGCCTTGGCATGGCTGCACCTTTGACCTCACGTTGTATTTTTAACTTATGGGCAACAATGTCATGTGACCTGCATGTTTAATTAAAACTACCATGTTTAACTGTTCTTCCATATGTGGGCCTATGTGGATAAATGAGTTAACCTTGTACTGGAGTTATAGGTTTACTTGTTTCAGTACGAGTTGCATTAGTGGCGACACAAGTCATATATTTCAATATTATAATATATAATTTAAATGCAACTTCATATATTTGTACTATTCTCTATGGCAAGGTTCAATAGTGTAAATGCCTCTCGGATGTGATGACAAGTAAAACCACTTGCATCACTTTCTTAAAAAACAAATTGGCAAATTGGTTTGCATCTGTCAGTGAATGGTTTTGTTGCAATGGTTTTGCAAAGTGAGTCCATATTGACTGTTGCAGACATGATGGTTATTAATTTGTAAAATATGAATGAAGGTAAAAGGGTTTCTTTAAAATCCACATCATCCATTAACTGATAGTAGAATAATACAGAAGTTGCTTTAAAAGTATTTGAGAGATCAGGAAATACCAAAAGTGATTGAAATTAATCAGTAATGGAGACCCATTTTACTTTAAGTCCTTATATTATTGATATATTCATTACTAGAATGTGTCAATGCATCTGCATTTATTAACTCTTTCTTTCCTAAAATACATTTTCAGTGTGAATCCATTTTGACTTGAATGTCACCGGTGAGTAAAATGTCTTAGGAGGGCAAAAGTAATGTTGCAAATGAAAATTCAGTCATTTACCCACACATATTGCTCCAAACATGACTTATTTCCTTCTGCCAAACACAAAGGAAGTAATTATTTTTTGTCCAAACCATGAAAGTCAATGGGATCCAGTGTTGCTTTAACCTCAGTGTTGTTCAAAATAACTGTTAGTTCATATTTAACTTAAATTTCTCACTATGAAAATATTATTTTGCATTATCTTTCAGTTTCATTCCCCTGTAAGCTTTAAGTCTGGAACTAGGAGGATACAACCATACAACTGTGATGTGTTAAAATGAAGTTTGAAACCACTTTGATCAGTCACTCCATATTACTGCAAGTTCTTTAAACTTCTGAAACTCCGGCCCACCAAAAGCCCCGTGCTGTGCATGTGTATAGAGAGAGTTGTCAGTCGTGAAGATCTGTGAGCGGAGTGTGTAGCATTTGTTGGATGAGTTGAGGGAGTTTGGAGAGGGAGGGCTTGTGTGGTGTTTAGATTGAGAGCGAGTGAGTGTTGTGGGGGGTTGGGTGGAGTTAAGCAGCAGAGGGCTGTAAAAAGAGCTTTGTCTTGTGCAGGTCACTGCCTCAGAGCAGAGGATTGTGGTTAAACAAAAACAAACAAAAAGACCCATTTGATCAATCTGCATAATGCTGCTGATCTTGCACAACCCAGTTTGAGACACCAAAGCCCCCCTTTTTTGTCTGAATCGGTCCTAAGTGTAAACCAGGGGTATTTCACGTGCCCGTTTTCTTGGCGCTGGAACTGAGAGAACACGATCGCTCCAACGTGGCTGTTTATATAGCACTCTGTGAGCCGGGTGTCTTTGTTCTCTGGTTGTTGGGCAGTGTGCGGTAGAGTTTGGAGCATTGGGACGGCAGACCGCTCATGAGGGACTGTCTCACCTATTCACACACAGCCTCGCAAAAGACAAAGCTGTCTCGCATCCTGTGTTAACTCCTCTTCTGTTGGTCACCATGGTTTAGTCACCCAAACCTGGCTATGATTCTGTCTCTGATTCATTGGGATCTCACTCACACTTATGCACAGCTTGTTGCTGAGCAGCTGTTTGTTGGCAGCACCTTTCATGAGTCACCTGTCCCCTGTGAAGTCATTGTCTCTATGACTCCCACTGGCTGTCTATAATGTACTCTTGCATCTGCTTGTGGTCTGGGTAATTCATCTCCAAAAGTAGTCTAGCGTCTAATCTTTTGACGGTTGGTTTTAGATTACGTGGGTGTCTGGTATTGGTGTGGTTTGCGTCTACTTTTTGATCATGACACTTGTTGTAATGCTTTGCACGACAGCCCAAATACCGTGTTGTAGGTAGATTGATAACAGTAATGGTAAAATATTAAGTATTTTTTGTTAATGTTAATTCTTTTGACTGTACTTGAAAGTTGCCCTTTATGGTTAAAGGTGCCTGGTTTAACCTTATATAAAACATTTAGGGTTAGGTTAGGGTTAGGGTTAGGACTTTAGCAGAATGGTCAGACTTTGTGTAAATGGACAGCTTTGCTGATTTTACTTTAAAAGGACTTATATATATGGTATGTTTTAAAACAGAAAAAAACATTTGAATTAACTGATTAATAAGTTAATTATTACATATTTTCTTTACAAAGGTGAAAACAAAATTCACTTGGAATTTGCAGGTTAATTTGTGACCTTCAAGTTTGTGTCCTTAAAGGGGGGGTGAAATGCTATTTCATGCATACTGAGTTTTTTACACTGTTAAAGAGTTGGATTCCCATGCTAAACATAGACAAATTTTCAAAAATTAATTTGTACGTTTGAAGGAGTATTTTTGTTCCCAAAATACTCCTTCCGGTTTGTCACAAGTTTCGGAAAGTTTTTTTTAGAGTATGGCTCTGTGTGACGTTAGATGGAGCGGAATTTCCTTATATGGGTCCTGAGACACTTCTGCCGGAAGAGCGCGCGCTCCCGTATAGCGAGGCTGAGCAGCACAGACATTTCACTGATCAGAGCGATTCACTGATCAGAGCGAGAGCGTCGCGAAAAGTCACAAAAGAAGTGTTTTTGGTTGCCAGGGCAAGACAACCCTGCACAGATTACCAAAAAAAAAAACAGCATTAAGGGACCAGTGGATGGAGTTTATTTTTACAGAGCATCGTCGGAGTTGTGCAAGTGTTTTTGTTTGTTCCCTGCATTTCATAGATGCTTGTTCACAAGGCCCAGTTTGACGACGGATTTGCGTATCGTTTATTTCTTAAGGATGATGCAATCCCAAGGAAAAGGGGTCACGATCGTGTGTTGGAACCGCAGGCGGTGAGTAAAACTGCTTCAAATATCTCTGCCTCCTTGTTAGTGCGTCCCCTCCCATGCCGGAGACCTGGGTTCGAGCCCCGCTCGGAGCGAGTCGTTGCTGATGCTGCTTTCATTCAGTTTCAGCCTCTGGATCTGATTCTGGATCATAAATAAACGGCTGAATCTGACTGTTAGCCATGGTTTATTTTGGATGATGGTTTTTTCCTCAAGGTAATGTCAGAGCCGTTAAATATGTTTTTCAGCGGCTCTGGGTAATGTCAGCTTCCAAACGCTCTCAACGCAAAAGCCTACTGGCGCTCGTGATTCTTTAGCTCCGCCCACACGTCACGCCTCCAGCCGGTCGTGTTTTTCCGGGAAAAATCGGTACAGGCTATCTTTCTCTTATGAATATAATGAAACTAAAGACTTTTTGGATTTATGAAGGATGCAGTACTACTCTATAGGTACTCAAGATTAACAGGATATTGAGTGAAAATGAGCATTTCACCGCCCCTTTAATAGTTTATTATGTAGTAGTAACCCTTATATAAAAACACTAAGACACTTAAGGATGTGCTATAACATTTGTTCAGTCAGATCTAAAGTTGGTAGTAAGCATGACATGCATTGTGGTCATAATGTTGAAAAATGTAGCATTGCTTCATTATTGGATCTCCATAGTGTTATAGTGACAGTGTATCAGTGAAGTGTCTCTGAAGGTAATGTGAGATTCAGTTCAAAGTTGACCGAGTGCAGTGGATTACAGTCCCATTGCCTAAAGCTCTGTTGAGGAAATGACCTCCTGATGTTGGTTTTCATTTCGGATGGATCTCACTAATATCTAATGAGAAGTATGTCACTACAGCCCTGCGGCTCAATGTAGAAAATAAAGTTTCATTAAATGCACAGAGTTCAGGCTGTAGGCACAAATATTCAGTTGCTCTTGAAGGAGTGTTTTTTTTAGTCTGAGTGTTTTTCATTCTTACAGCCTGGCCACTCTTATCATTATCTGGAGGAAACTGGTAACTTGAATTCAGGACCCTGCAGGATACTTGAACTCCACCCCCCCTCAGTGGACAGCATTTAGTCTCTGTTGGCAGCTGTCCTGTTTTCTCTCGGTTAAGCCTTGAGAGTATATGAACAGTCTAGTTTACAACAAAATAGGTTGCCTTAGGTCTCGAACCTCACTTCTCAGTTTTGTTCTCTCTGTTTCAGAATGAGTTGTTTGAACTGCAGCCATCTATGTGACTATTGTTCAGCTATTTGTCTGTAATGCCAAGTATTTTTGATTGTTTGATGAAGAGTGGCTGTGACCGGAAAGTAGTGATTTTATCACCCTACTGATCAAGCCTGAAAATTTGGTTGATTCTGCCTCGTTCTGGATTTATTGTCTGATATTCACTGTCGCTTGGCAAAATAGTCAGTTTTTAAGTGCCACCAAGTCAAGCCAAAATGATGTGAATACATTTTAGTCAGAAATTGATTATATATTTCACAAATACAACAAAATGGCAAGTAACACACTGAAACAAACCTCAAATTTTTAAGAAGTACTGAAAGACTATTTTCTTGTAAAATGTAAGCTATAGTTTTCTACAGTAGAAAAATCTTCTGTACGAAAGCAAAAATCTTATAGGTTGGCCAGTTTTCTTTGCAGTGCAAAGGGAAAAGAGATAAGATCACCTCTCCTTAAAAGTAAATGCCCATTTACTGCATGGTTGTTTTTAGTGTCTTTCTGAATAGTCACTTTGATAGCCATTCAGTCAAAAAAGTATTTGTCACACAGAAACATTTTTGCACTGAATGTTTTTCTTTTCTTAGATGGACAAGTCATCCCTCTGGTGGAGCTGTCGGCCAAGCAGGTGGCGTTCCATATTCCATTTGAGGTGGTGGAAAAGGTCTATCCTCCGGTTCCTGAGCAGCTACAATTGCGGATTGCCTACTGGAGCTTCCCAGAGAACGAGGAGGACATCAGGTGAACGTTTTGTAATAGCTAATACACCGCGTGCATGATTAATAGGCACATTGATATTCTGATGAATTTGTTTTTCCAACCACATTTTACCAATTCCAAGCCACATCAATCTAAATAACTACTATTAATTTTGTATTTAATCATTTGTAAGTGATATATAATTGTCCATTCAGGTGTGTAGAGCCAAAAAAGAGGTTTAATTCCGACTGAAAAGTCCAAAATTATTAAATCCACATGAGAAATATTCAAGACTAATACAATACAGATATTGCATAGACCTGACCATTGAACATCAAAAAACTCACTGGGCACAGCAGGGTCAGATAAACAGGTGGAGAAGCAAAGACACATGCAAAAGATTAAAGAATGAATGTGAATGATTTAGAAGCCATCAAACCCAAAGCTTCTAAATTCTTGTGATTACCTTTAGGATTAAACCAGCGAGATACCAGAATGCCCTTTAAGATTGAGTAAGTTGAATCCTTTGTTTTATATCTTTCTTCTCTCTATCCTTGCAGATTGTACTCCTGTTTGGCCAATGGCAGCCCTGATGAGTTCCAGCGTGGCGAGCAGCTCTATAGAGTGAGGGCTGTGAAAGACCCTCTGCAGATAGGTGAGAAGTCAAAGACATCCCATTCACCATGCCACAAGAGCTGTGTTTTTAAGGAGAAGCTTCTGAAAGTTGCTTTGCTGTTTAAACACTTCCAACATGAATCTTAAAATAGTTTTATAGGATGCAGATCTTAAAATAGCATTCAGAATAAGCCTTCCTTGTGTCAAGAGTCATTTCAGCCCTGAGGTGCAGGTCTTCGGCTCTGTACATGTTAAGTGCCATGTCTTCATATGGCCTGAGAGAAAACCAGAGGCATGGCACGTAAGTGTATGTGTGAGTGATTTGAGCTCAGGCTGTGAATGAATGCTGTTGTTGGAGGCAGTGGGCCGTACAGCAGCAGCAGAGGGAAGTCATGATGCAGCTGGCCCAAGCCTGAACTATCCTGTGCACACGCACCCACACCCTCCAGGGGTCTGCCTTCATGCTAAGTCACTGTGTTGACATGGCCCATAGAGTGTAGACAAAAGGATAAAACGTAACCTTAAATTCTCAGTTCTGTACTTTTTTTTTTTTTTTTTAAAGAAATATTTTTGAAAGAAGTCTCTTATGTTCAACAAGGCTGTGTTTTTTTTAATTGAAAATACATTATATGTTATTGTAAAATAACAATTTTCAGTGATGTATGTTAAAATTGAACACATTTCTGTGATGAAAAGTTAAATATTCAGTGTCGAACGATTTTTCAGACTGAATAATTCTAACATGCTTATTTGCTACTCAAGAAACATTTCTTATCTTTATCAGTATTAAAAACTGTTGTATTTCTGAATATTTTTGTGGAAACTGTTTTTTTGGAATTCTTTGCTGAATAATAATGATAAAAACAGCATTTATTTGAAATAGAATTATTTTGTAACAAATGTGTTTACTGTCACTTTTGATCAATTTAATGTGATTTTCATTTTTTTTTTATAACAAAAATGAACTGAACCCAAACATATATGCAAATTACCCTTAACTACTAATATACACTTCCATTTATATTTTAAATAATTTTTTTGGTATGTTTATAAATGAGACACACAAAAGAAATTGCATTGTATATTGTTGAAAATCTATTGTTCACCTTGCTCTCTGGATATATCCATTGATATTTAATTTTGCATATCAAAGTAATTTTTAAAAATGTTTTTGTCAAATATTTTTTTTGCTCAAGGTTAGCGGTGAGTTATTAAATAAGTCAAAATGCTTCAGGGAAAGATGTGTCAGTAGTTAAAAAAAATAATCGTGATTTTGCTGTTTAATCATCTTGCCTTTTGAAAAGGTAAACATCCAACTAGCTTGTTTTTCAGAAGCATTCTTCATGTTTTGGTTGCATTTTGAACACTCTTAAGTCCCTGGTTCTCTGATTTATGCGTATTGCTCACCTCTTTCTGTTTACTGTACGCTAGCAAATTTTTAGGGGGGGTAATGGTCAATTACATGATACTGCTAATTTCCTCAAAACAAGAAAAAAAAATCCTAACTGCCTCTAACCTCTAACTGCCCTGGCCAATCAGTGACCACTCACCGCCCTGACCTCCCAACTGCCCGTCAAGGCCAAATCTAAGCTTCTCACTCATTTCACCAGAGTGGAGCCAGAGCGGTCTGACACAGAAGGGCTGCACCTAAAAGGGAAGTGCTTCTAAAACTCTTCCCTTTGCACTTGGTTTAACCTCATAGTGAGAATACAATGCTAAATCTCCAAGGATCAGCCTTTACACAACCTGCCCAAACTGCCTGGTTGCTGCTGCAGGCTTATTAGTCTATCCAACAGAATTGCTGCATTGCCTGCTGCTGGAATATGAGTCAGGCAGACCCATTCAGTCACTTAATTGTTCATGGTGCATGATGTGAGCTAAATGATCAGTTTACTGAGAGATTTCAGTGATGTATTTTACATCACTGTAAATGCAACCCAGTATTATATTCTTTCATGATGTGTAACTGGTGACAACCCAGTGACATTTGCAGTCATGATGTGCTTATTGGCCCAGGCAGTGATTCACTAAATTAATGAAAGACACTGTTTTTTTTTTAATCAAGATTGATTATTAAATTCTTTGTGCCTTTTGTTTTTAGCCGGGACAGCTGACAGGAGAATATGGGTCAGGAATAAAGGAAAAGAAGGGTGCTTTTGGCACTAACAGGTAGACTGAAAGAAAAAAAGAGGCTGTTTAGTTGATTTGGCTTGAGGAGGCCCGTTGAATTTGGAAGAGGAGATATAAGCTGAAACTGCCCACCACCCCCACCTCTGCTCTTACTGGCCAGAGGAGCGCTGGCCGCTGTCCAGTGGTAAAAGCTTTTGGCCAACCCCACACACTCAACTCTTCACACACACACACGCACACATTTGGACTCTTTCTTTCTCTCTCTCCATCTCAGATGTCTTTCATATCCTGTATGGTCTGTGTACAGTGCATTGCTGTTATATCAATCAGCCTTACAGTCAGCAAACTCCTTCAGACTTTTAAACATTGTTCCCCGATTTTTCCCCGAAACCTCCTTGCATTGGGTGCAAATATAATAATGTGTGCTCTTATTTTTGCTTGATTTTATATAGCATGCAATTTTATTAGAAACTGCCTGTTTTCTAAATGATCAGTCCAACAACAAAGGCAAAGTTCTGTATTTCACAAACAGTTTTGTCCAGAGTGAAAGGAGAATATGAACTAGTTTACTACCAGACTGAAAGAGTTTTGCTTCTTTCTCAAACAGGTTTCCACCTTAGTGCCACAGTAGTGTCGCCCCAGGCCGGCCAATCAAAAGGAGCCTACAATGTAGCTGTAATGTTTGACCGCTGCCGCATCACTTCCTGCAGCTGCACCTGTGGAGCAGGAGCCAAATGGTGTGCCCACGTTGTGGCCCTCTGCCTCTTCAGAATTCACAATGTAAGTGATTTTAGATGTACATTATGCCCTCTGTTTAGAGATAAACAGAACATCAGTAGCATATCAACTATTAGTTTTTTTTTGTGTGTGTGTGTGTGTATATTTATATATCTAATATATATTTGGATATTGCTTCATTTAGCCTAACTATGCTAACACTCGTTTAAAGTTAAATATATTTAAATATTTCTTAGCAAATCTGAAAATTTATTTATATATGTACGTGTGTACGTATATATATATATATATATATATATATATATATATATATATATATATATATATATATATATATATATATATATATATATATATGCATACATTATATACATGTTCATACACACACACAATTTCATATTATATATTTTTTAAATGTAGAACTAAATTGATTTCAAGTTTATTAAAATTTTTGTTAATGTATTTTATAAAATAAAATGTAATTTTAATAAGTAAATCTTATCTTTTTTTTTTGCCTTTGTTCCCTTATATTTCTTTCTAAACAATCTGCCATTGCTGCAAAAATTCCCTTACAATGAGACTGGAGTTTGGTTTGGTAGAGCTTAGAATAGAAAAGCATATTTTAATGTGCTTGTTTATGAACAAACACTGCAAATCCGTTTGAAGCGTAGTTGAAAAGTTTCCCTTAAGGTTCAAAAAATGAATGCGTTAACAAAAACGAATTACTTAAGGCAAAAGTTCTCTGTGTCTCAGAACAACATATTATAGACATGCATTTTAATGTGCACAATGGCCTAGTTCAGATTGACACATCTGTGGGGAGGATTTCACATTCAGCACATGCACGATCTGTCTCTAGGTTTCTATCTTTTCGGAGTGACCGTGGGCGTGAGAGCACTGAGAAGCTTTTGATTAGGTTTGATGCCTCCCTGTGGAGTCAGGAGGGTGGAGGGAAGGATCTGCACTGCTGTGATATCCCACCCCCCCGTAGGAGGGCTTGCCACAGTCAGATAGACCCGGCGGCCCGGGCCGTGGGTGGTGTTTAGCATTTGCATGTGGGCTTCGTCTTCTGTTTGCTGCCGTTGGGGGAAATTATAACAAACTTATTTTGCATAAACTTTTTCTTGCATGTTTAGTTTGGTTGTAAATAACAAATACACCGCTCTCCTGTTTGGTTTCTTGTAAATGATGCTAGAAATCCTCTGAATTTGGAAAAAGAAAGAATACGAAGAATACGACTCTTTAGGATGTGTCTGCAACATGAAACTTGCCCATATTTGTAGGATAGATGTCTCTTGGTAATTAGCTTTGAGGATGTATGACTTTAATGCATTTACACTTATTGTGCAGTCCTGTCTGTTGTGAACAGCTCAAGTGTTTATTCTGCTATTGTGAGTTGTATAAACTGTATATTCTTAGATCTGCTATGCTACAAGACATTTATCAGCCACACAGTAATTGCAGTAAAACACTGACATTTTAAGAGTTAATTTTGCTATAGCATGTCTTCATTTGCTGCTTTGTGTGTTGAGGCCAGTGTTTAAGGAGGTTACCTATCAATTCTTCACATCACAACCTGAAGTTCAAATGCTTCAAGTTTGACATTTAGCCCACCTACTCAACAGTATCACCGAGAGTGGTAAAGTATAGTGCATTCCTGCTTTTTTCTAAATCTTTAGTAGATAAAGACAAAAAGAAAGCTACCTGCCATTAAACTGAAACAGACATACTATTGGATTATGATATTTAGGGGTGTGCCGGTTTCAGAATTGGTGATGACGGTTATGACGTGAGTCAAAAGTGACGGTTCATAACATAACCACCGGGGGGAGGGGGGGGGGGGTTGTAGTGGATCTGCCGTATAGTCAATTGGTTGTTCTTGGAGATAGTGGGTTAACTCCGTATCAGCGCCACTCTGATCGGTAAAGGGGCAGAGATTTCAGACCTCCGTTTATTAAGGAGATCTGTCACAAAACTCATCATCCGCACCAACGTTTTTTGAGCAAATTTCAAAGCCGCACCCGCCCGCCATCCACTGATTGTTTTGCGATGCAATGCTTTGCTGATGCGAGCCGCAAAAAAAGCCATTGTCTGTTCTAGAAAGGATGCAGCAAAGATATTTAATGCTAATGTATGAAGCATAGGCCTACGCTGAGTTTCATTACAATGAGATGCGCTCTAGTTCACAGTGCAGTGCAAGTGAACGCGGCGCGCTGGTGCTTCCATGTCACGGTTATCATTGTCTGCTATATTTGCTTTTTATTTATTAAAATACATGCAATTGGTTGATGAAACATTTATTAAAATTAAGATAAAATTTGTACAAAACGAAATTCGTTTTTAAGAAAGGTTTTCTACAAAGCAAAATTTTATGAAGTGGTAAATATCATGTCTGACGATTTACAAAATTTCATTAAGTGGTAAAAACCATGTCTCCCAATATATTGCGCATCTTATGATCCTATCTAAAAAATGAAAATAATTTTTGATAAAAAATTTTTGTAAAAAATATTTTAATGACACTGTTTTGGCGGTTATAGAGTTCTAATGACGGTGTTCAACTATAACCTCCGGTCTCACGGTTATATACTAACCGTCACACCCCTAATGATATTATATATTTAGTAGCAAGAAGGGCATGCACCAGTGATGAACTGTGTGTGTCAGTCATTTGGCCTCTAGTTCTTTATCATCAATGTGCCCTTTAACTATTTGAGTAGGCTTGTGTGGTTTTTTTCATGTGTGGTGAGCTGTCAGACTGTCCTCGCAGCTAAACTTGCATCAGTACATCCCACCATCCTAATTGTGCTGCTAAAAACAGGTTGCAACTTGCATTAAAGTTTTAACTCCGTTATAAACATTATTAATGGTCCTAATCTTGACATCTATGATGCACATCAGCATTTGGCAATTATCTGCCAATCTTTTACTCATCTCTTCACCTCTCAAGCTCTATCAGGTTGTATTCAGGCAGATGCACATTTTCAGGTTTCTCCAAAAATATTTGATTGGGTTCAGGCTCAGGCTGTGTCTTGGCCACTCAAGCACATTCACAGAGTTGTATATAAGCCACTCTATCTGTGTGCTTAGGGTCATTGTCCTGTTGGAAGGTGAACCTTCTGCCCAGTCTGAGGATCTGAATGCTCTGGACTGGGTTTTCATCAAGGCTATCTCAAGATACTGATACATTAAGCTTTTCTTCCACTCTGACGAGTCCCTCAGTCCCTTGCACTGAGGATTGAGTCTTGCCACACAGTCATAAAGCCCAGATCGGTGGAGTGTTGCAGTGATGTTTCTCCTATCTCCACATATGTGACCCTGGACCACAAAACCAATTGTCAACCGAATTGTCTTACGTGACAATTTTTCTTTTGCTCTTTTCGATTAACATTTATATAAGAAATGCACGGATCCGGTATACTGATGCACGTTTTGATATTTTCTTTACTGTTTACATTCACTTAAAAAAGCAACTGTGCATACAAGGATATTTGTTAAGACAGCCATTGGTATTCACCTGCTGTCTGAGAAGGCTATCTGTTTGTGCACTTCAGATGTGTGTGCACTGCGTGGTGTGCATAGAAACACTTTATCATAGCACCTGCGTACAGTATTGAGATGTCTTGGGCTTAAATCTCTTATAATTACTTTAATTTTTAAACTGACAAGACTTAAATCACGTGAGGATGAAAAACTTTCTTGAAGAAGCAGCACTGGCCTGATCGTTAAGATTTTCGATCGATACATGGCAAAGGTGACAGATAGGGGGACTAAATCCCACCTAAAAAGGGTTGAGAAGCACCCTTGGTATAGCATGCGTAATTTATACTGAAACATAAATGTATAACAAGTTTACCTGTTTTAATGTGATGGCTGAGCCCGTTTCTGAGATAACTGTAAATCATTACATGGTCAATAACCATGACCGATACTTGAGACAACTCTGCTCTAACTGTCGATTAGTAGTGGGAGTCAGATTGCCCCCTAGTGGATGGCTAAAAAGATTTGCTAACTAGTATTGATAAATCCTCAAGGGAATGTCTCTGAATTAACTCATGCTCCAGGTGGGTGCGCTACAGGTTAAAAACCCCTGGTCTATACAAGGCCATTCTCCATCAGTTGATCAGTTTGAGCAGGAGGCCTGATCTAGCTCTAGAGTCTTGGTTTTTTATAATGCATCAGTATTGCTTCCAAAAGATGTGAGGCTTGATTGCCACAGGCTAACTTCACTCAAAGTTTTGTAACATCTACAAGCAATATGAATACTCCTGAGCTAAATGTCTACTATCCCAGATAAGGGTATGATTACTTTTTCAATGGAATCATTTAAATTTATTTTTAATAAATTTGAAAAGATGTTAAATACCAGTTTTTTTTTTTTTTGCTTTGCCATTTATGCCATCCTGGCGCTCTCCGGTGTTACAGTTTAACTGGTTTCCCTGTGATCTGGCGACTAACTTCTTGGTTCAGGTCTCTGCTGCAGATGTGATGGAACAAACTGATGTGATATTATTAAGTGTGTAATAAACGCAGACTTGCACATTGCATGATTCTGATATTCTTGTAAAGATTACAAGTTATTGGTATGATCACCCGTAGCGGCTGAAGTAAGGATAAAATAAAAAAGAAAGTCTGTGTTGGTGCAGGTTTCGAACACTCGTTAGGGGCCGTTCACATATCGTGCCTAAAAACGTGTTGAAAACGCTAGTCGTGCCGCTTTCTCCTTCTTTCCAAAGCACTCGGGCAGTTGCTCCCCTGGGGTGTCTGCCATTGCTAGGCAACCATGACGCGCTCTCTCCATGAAGACGCAGAAATTTAAATGGATTTTCATCACTAAAAATCGCTTGCAGTAGCTCTGCTACTAAAGTTATTTCAGAATGGCAATCCATATACAGCTATGATCAGCTGTTCCCTCATCTTAGCTGAGCTTTCAACGTTGTTACGGGAAAGGATGAAGCTGATTGGTTATTTCTTGTCACATGACCCGCGGTGCGCTTGTGGCATTCTGAAAAGTTGAGATGTTTATAACTCTAACTCGACGCGGTGCAGATGCGCCGGTTTTCTCATGCGCGTCTCGACCGCGTCGCTTCCATTATGAGCGCACATAGCACGCCTACATTGGAAATAACAAACTTGAGTGCGCAAAAGACGTGATATGTGAATGGCCCCTTACAAGAAAGCGTGCCGCGAGACAAAAGTCACAAACCACCGAGCTACCTAATCAGCTCCAGATCTCTGGAAACCATGCTAAACCATAGCAGAACCCGACTACATTTTATGGTTTGTGATGCTAAAGAACATTTCATGACGTCTCAGACAACTGTGGTTTAATTATAAGCGCTATCGTAAACTCATATTTACCATAGTAAAATATTTTTATTTGCCTCTTTATTTTTGTATACTGTAAAAACTTCAACCACATTGGTTGAAAATGAATAAAGGTTGAAATATTATATTACAAGTTGTACTTATATTTTTTTGTAAAGTTATCCAAAGGATTCATTAGCTAATCAAAAAAAATGTTGTGACGCAGTTTTAAAAAAAGAATTCCAGAACAGAAAAGACCATTTTAAAAGGTGCCATAGAATGCATTGATAAAACATATTAAATTATTCTCTGATGCAGAGTGTTTACGTGAAGTTTTATCTCAAAAAACCCCACAGATAATTTTTTTTGCCACTTTTAGGCTATGAGCCAAAAAGTTTTTTGTGTTGGTCCCCTTTAAATGAAAATGAGCTGCTGCTCCCACCGCCCTTTTCAGACGAGTGTGGAGCATCAGTGTTGCCAAGGCTGCAATTTTCCCGCTGGGTTTAAGTGACCCCCAATAATGTGATATTTAGCCCCTAAAATGCAAATTCTACCAGGGTAATCCTTCCAAAAACATGTATTTCACCCCACCGGAATTAGATTTTTACTGGGGGATCCCCCTCAAAATGTGATTGGGCTAGTTTTGATTAGCAATTGTGTGGATTTTGTGGTGAACCTGGCAACACTGGCAGAGCTTCAAGAGCTCATACTCGCGGGCATACCACTGGTGTAACGGTTTAACTGGTGTTGACTGTTACTGGCCTCACATTTCTTCCAAATGCAATTTTTTGTTAACTACCACATTCCTATTTTCGACCATTCTGGTAGTACGTGAAGGCAACATCAGTGAAAACAGGCATAGATAATGGTTACTTTAACAACATTACCCTTACAGGAGCCAAGAAGCTCTTTTGGAAAACAAAAAATGATGCCTGATGCTTACTTTGTCTGTAGTCTGGATGTTTGCGCGCAAAGTGTAGGTATCGATCTCTTTCAGACGCAATCTTTGCACTCCAACTCCAGCGCTGAACTGACTCTTGTTTGTGAGGCAGTCTGGTGTAAAATGTTAGCACAAATGTATAGGACATTTCAGTTTTTTCCGGGACATTTCCTTCGAAATGAAAGTTAACCACCGTGTCTTCAGTGGTCTATGGAGACTCCTATGTTTGTTGGTGCATCCCAACACACAACACTTTTAATGGCTCTTTGGCGCTGACATTGTATCTCAAGCAGCAAACTGTTTATGAATTATTGGGAATATAAAACAATGAGCGGGTGGATTTTTACCATTATAGGCTTGTTGTTTTCACACACTGTGGCCACACAGCTGTGTTCCAACACCTTATAAAAGTGATTTTTGCATTTTATGGCAGCTTTAAAAAAAACAAAAAACTTTTGACCTCTTAATTACTCAAATTAGAAACTGAATATTATTAATAATAATAATTTTATTGAGTTTATAGGGTATGGTGGCTTTGCTGTTGTAAACAGTACTGTTACTGTTGTAAACATTTTTTATTTCTGATTTAAAATAGAATTCAATTCTAATCCTGTTCTGAATTTATTCATTTTATGAATTATAATGATAATAAAAACAGGATTAATAAGTAAAGCCCGACCGATATATCGTTTTGCTGTTTTATATTATCGGCCGATATTAAACTTTTTTTTTTTTTTTTTTTTTTTTTTTTTAAACAGAACATATAAAGCAGATAAAATGCTTGAAATTGTGTCACAGGGTGTCCGCGGGGTTTTAAAAAGTATTAAAAAGTGATAAATCAAAATGGTTAAATTTAAGGCCATTAAAAGTGTTAAATGTGGTCTCAGAGGTATTATTTTTTTCCAAATTAGGTATTATTTTTTCCAGACTATCAGGTGTCTTATTCTGATTGAATTCTATCTGCGTTCGTGTTAGTTCGTTTATATGGGCTTTAGCATATCTGGGCACATAATCAAAGATCTTCCCTCTCCGTCTCAGCGTATGTTTGATGCTGACGTCATATTCAGTGGTCGTTCGGCATCATCTCATAGAACACTGCTCAACAGAAGTGGCTGGCTTACGTTTTATTTTAGACTTGCTTCAAGGCATATCTTCAATGACTGGACAACCATCGTCGTCTTCATGGACAAATGCAAGTTTTCTAATAGCTGGGTTAACGACCGGTAGTACCGAGGTCCCGTTCAAACCCGGTTCTTGACGCATACAACGCTATGATTTCCGCGAAGCAGAAAACGAGTACGGAATCTCAAAATCCAGTCATGTAAATGAAACTTACATTTTAATATGGACAGTCATGGAATTTGTGAAAGCATAAATTAATCAAATCAAATCTCCATATGGACCAGTATCTGTAAATGTTAAGCCGCAAAAGTTGTTTGAAATATGAGTCCGTGTTCTGCGCGTCTCTGTGAGAATTAATGAATTACAGAGACGTGCAGGTTTATTTACTACATAGACTGAAGCGCATGACGCTTGCATTAATTTCAGCATCTGTTGTCTTCTCCTGTCAAAATAATCGAGTTAATTTAGAATTATTCATATTCATTTTCGAAAAAGCAGAAGACATACCGGTTTCTCCGGTAGTGGGCGGAGCTATTGGGCAAATAGAAATTTCAAAATGACAAATATGCATTCATTAGGCCTAAAAGAAAATTTTTACATAAGGGCATTGTGCTAGAAATATTACTATTATTTAGTAAAACGTATGTGATACTGCTACCACTGTTGCAAAAAAATAAAAAACTTTATTTAAAAAAAAATAAATCTCAATATTTCTCCCATGTTTTAATTTTAATAGCAAATCCCCTTTATTTACCAAACATAAAATGTGTTTAAATTTGATAAATTTAAACAAGTTTCACCCAAATTTAATTTGTCTTTTCTGTTTTTCATAATTATATAACTTGTAGAAAAACTTTTTTTTCTTTTTTTTTTTCTTTTTTTTTTTACAGAAATCACTTTTAAAACTAATAACGTATAACCGAACAAAGATATTATTATCAGTGAGCAGAGCACAGTGTCACAAAAAAGTATTCATTTTACCAGCTTTTGCAGATTTTTTGAGCAGACTTTGGTTTTCTAGTGCGTATGAGTGGTACAAAAGCAATATACACCAAGTATATTTGGTTGAATGTCTTCAGATGGTTCAATCTGAAATTGTGTGCAGAAGTTTGTGGTTTCTCATAGAGTTAGACTGTCAGCCACGTGGCTAATCTCGCACACGGCCATACTGGGGTGTTGTCCAGGAATCCTAAACATTTCCGTCCTCTTTATCCTCCTCAGTGTAGTTCTTCAGTTCCATCCTTCATCCACCCGGACCCCCCCCCCACTCCCCCCCCATCCTCTTTCTCTCAGACATGGCAACACTTTCACTCCAGTAGCTCACAATGCTGCTCCCACGGGATGCTCTGCATTCTCTTTAATAACATCACTGTGAGCTAAAGAGAGAATTAGCTCTGATCGGCTCAAAGCATGTCTATCTGGAGCTCATATATTATGTATGGGCCATTTGCAAATGAGGGGTTTTCTGCTCATGCTGGAGGAGAGTACCAGGTGATGGCACACTGGGACAGCCACCTGAAGGCATCAAAGCCTCCAGACACATTAGAAATGCACAGAGTGTTTGCTAATGAGCAGCCTGCTCCTGGTTTAGTTTGCACTAGTGAGTGGGAGTTAAAGCAATGAAACTTGATTTCAGTAATGCATGTCAGCCAATGTCAACCTCAAATATTAGTGACTCTTGGCATGTGTTTGTTTGTAGGCTTCTGCTGTGTGTCTTCGAGCACCGGTGTCAGAGTCCCTGTCCAGATTACAGCGGGATCAACTCCAGAAGTTTGCACAATACCTCATCAGTGAACTCCCACAGCAGGTGAGATATGCATTATTTATTAGTTTTTATAAATTGTAGAGATGGCCTCGTTGCTCATGGCTTCTCTGGGCTCCTACGTTTCTTTGCACGGCTCTAAATAACTGTGATGAAGTGCACACAGTGGCCTCATTGTCCTTATTAGGGTGTGATGGCTCAGATTTCTCACAGTTTGGTTTGTGTCATGGCTTTGGTGTGGTTCCGTAAACACTGAGGCAGATAAAGTATTTACTTTGTTTTTAATTACTCATGCATTAAATGCGATAACTTTAACGTGTTATTTTTTCACCGTAATTAATCTAATAAATGCGTTAAATGAACAGCACTTTAAAATCAATGCATTTAATGGCCTTGCCCCACCCCAGACCTATGTGGGTCATCTGACATTTCATACAGTTGATGACAAATATGATGCAGGGCAACAAACTCAGTTTTAAGTTTTTCTCATATTCACATCTACTAGTATCTAATATCACACGAGCAATAGGCTAATTGCAAATGTGATACTGATCTTATACAACTTTTCAATGAATACAAAGTTAATATTGTATTATTTTAGACGCAGTGTTGTGTGTTTTACTCAATTTTGACAATGTAAATATAAGGACGAAGCATAGCTGTTCACCTCCGAGCAGCAACGCTGCATTTAATTTCTGAATCTTACTTCACTACTGAATGAATCAACCATTTGAATGAATGAATAAATGACTCGATGACTAAATCATTAAGCAATTACCACCACCTACTGGAGGTACTGGAATATTATTTATTTCTTCGTATAATTTAATATTTCCACAGAAGTAATAATAATAAAAATTATTAATGGTATAGTTCACCCACCCCAACATTTTAATTTTGTCATTTACTTACCCTCATGATGCAAAAGTGTTTTATGTTGAGTCAAAACTTTTTGTTTTTGTTTTGCTGAAGCTACTTTTTGTAATATCTGTTTGATGCTTTACACAACAATGACTTTAAATGACATTTTGGGAGTAATGTAATGTGCGATCTTATTTATGATTAATTAGATTAAGAATTGTTATTGCTTACCAGACCACAAGTTACACAAGGTGTTATTTAATAAACTACTACTCAAATATTATTAAATAAAAATATTTTATGATTATAATAATAATAATAATAATGATGATTATAAAAAATATTAAAAAACATATTTTTGTAAAATGTTTTTTCTATTCGATATGTGATATGTAAATGTTTAGTAGTCTATTGATAGAATCTCAACTCCTTTTCTTCAGTACCACCATCTCAGAACTTTTTTCTTTCTTCTTTATGATTTGTCTCTAATGATAAATTAATTTCTGGCTTTGTGATTCGCTGTTTTGTATCTGCAGATATTGCCGACAGCTCAGCGTCTTTTAGATGAGCTTCTGTCCTCCCAGTCTACTGCTATTAACACCGTGTGTGGAGCCCCGGGTATAGAATGACCTACAAACCACAATTAATCAATTCTTAATATCTCATTCTCTGTGAATTTTGTAAATCCTCATTTTTATTTTCTAACAATTGGTACAATAGATCCTACTGCTGGCCCTTCGGCGTCTGACCAGAGCACCTGGTATCTAGATGAGTCCACCCTCAGTGACAACATAAAGAAGACCTTGCACAAGTTCTGTGGCCCGTCACCTGTTGTGTTTAGGTAAAAACAGCCAGTCTGGTTCTACCTATATTGTAATGAAGACGAGTTTCTCAATCAAGCATACATTCCCTGTTGGGTGCTTTTTCACAGATTTTGCTTTGTTAAACCTAGAAAACAAATTTTCACTTGTAAATGAAAAACAAACTCAAATTTGTAATGGCTTAAAGGCTGGTTCGCACGGCAGGATAATTAGGCCGATTTTAGCCCCGATTCACCCCTTCCGACAATCTTAGGATGCTCTGATTATATTAAAATAATCTGATCGAATATTCCTGCCGTGTGTGGTGTGTTAAGACTGCTCTCCTCTGCTCGGAAGGACGTCAGGACCGCTCTGATCTCAAATCGGGGATATCCAACATGTTGAATTTATTTGGCCTGATTTCTTCTCGTGTATGTTGTCCCCTGAGGACAAACTCAAGCTCCTCCACACTCATACGAAGTAGCTCCTTGACCAATTCTCTGTCAGAAAACTGTAAAATATAACAATACAAATAAAGTCGATGGGCATAACTACATCCACAACTGCAGTCCACCAGAGTACATGGAAACGAATATATGAACGTTTATTTCAACGGTTAGTAATCTGTGTAGTACGTAACAACATTTCTATGAGATAAAACAACAACTTAACTCCATATCATGATGTAGCAAGTATAGTCCATGCTCGCGTTGTCTCCACCTCTTTGACCATCGCCTTTTCTTGTTTTTCTTATGTTTTTTTCCCGTTAAAACAAAGCACAAACTATGGCCACTGCATCTTCTTTTCGTCCGCCATGATTGTTTACTCTGAAGTCACATTTGATCTCGAGGGATTTTGTGAGATTTCCTGTCTGACCTGGGAATGCTCGGGAGTCAAATCGGTTCGTGTGTGATGTGTTGATTTTGCTGTGTGGCTGCACACCACACACTGTATGACCAAAACTGTTAAAACCCGTGCTTTTTTTTATCGTCGTGTGTGGGGTCTCTCAGGTTTGGAAAATCGGCCGACAATTTTAAAATCGTCCCGTGTGAACCAGGCCTAACACATTTTTTTTTTTCTTTAAAGAGGAAACAGGATACATTTTTTTTTTTTTTTTTTTGGCATTTGTGTGAATGAAGATGAACAACAAACAGATGGACGAGCAACAGACAGAAACTAACTGTTGTTTTTATCACTTCTTGTTCTCAGTGATGTGAACTCCATGTACCTGTCATCCACTGAGCCTCCGGCAGCTGCTGAATGGGCTTGTTTGCTCAGGCCCCTGCGAGGTAGAGAGCCAGAGGGCATCTGGAACCTTCTGTCCATCGTCAGAGAGATGTTTAAGAGGAGAGACAGCAACGCTGCGCCTCTGTTAGAAATCCTCACTGAACAGTGTCTCACCCATGAACAGGTACAAACCTGACTCGGCCACACTTCTCACACCGGGGTGACAGATTCATGTGTTAAAAATTGCATCATCCTGATGCAAAAACCCTCCACATTTGTGCCTGCATTTAAATAATAGCAGATTCATAGGAATATGTACAGCCAAACACCTTAAGAGTCAGACTTACTATCAGCTCGCGCTAGCGCAAACCCTCATTTGGGGTTAAAAACACATTGGGAAATTAGTGCTGAAAAGGTGTGGACACAGTTATTTTCCCTTTCGATCTGTGAATTTATGGGAAGAATATTAATTTCTTGCATACAGGCTTATTTTGGGGAAATTATATAATATCCTTTTATGAAATATATTCTAGTATATTTAGTATGGTATGTAAAAATTTTTGCTTTTTGCAAATTTTTAAATAATGTATAGTCTCAATCCATATGTTTTTTTTTTTGTTTTTTTTATTAGACTCAGTTTTATTTTTGACTGTATCTGATTAATATTTCTTTGGATAATCTGACTTCTGTTCTGTAAGTCTACTGCTCTCTCTGTATTTCCTCCAGATCATTGGCTGGTGGTATAGTGTGAGGACTTCCGCCTCTCACAGCAGTGCTAGTGGGCACACAGGTCGCAGTAATGGCCAGACAGAGGTTGCAGCACATGCATGTGCCAGCATGTGTGATGAAATGGTTGTCTTATGGAGACTGGCAGTACTAGACCCCACCATGAGTCCCCAGAGGTGAGCTCTAAAGGCTCTAAAGAACTTGTGATTCATATTTGATCTATAATACTTAGAGTTTGGCTGTGTTTGTCAACACTTGGGAAAGGTAATGTTCTTTCGCTTGTCTCGTTGTGACTCTTCAGGCGTTTGGAAGTGGCTGCCCAGCTAAAGCAGTGGCATCTGAAGGTAATCGAGATTGTGAAACGGGGGCAGCACCGCAAGTCTCTTGACAAACTCTTCCAGGGCTTCAAACCAGCTGTGGAGTGCTGCTACTTCAACTGGGAAGTGGCCTACCCTTTACCTGGCATCACCTATTGCAATGCAGACAAGAAAAATGCCTCATTTTGTTGGGCCAGGATGGTGCAGCAGCAGAGGGGTGCTAAAGCTGGGACCAGTGGGGAACCAGGAGAAGGAGCTCGCTGTGGAACGTCAGAAGGTACTTCCTCTGAACACAAGTCACGGAGCAACTCCCATCTTTCCCAGCAGGAGGTGGCTGTCCGCCCTAAGGAGACCATTGTGTGCAAGAGGAAAGGAATGGTTTGTGTAGGTGGAAGGGTCTCTCTCCCGCTTCAGGAGGGAGGTAAAGGCAATTATAAAGCTAGTAGCTCCTCCCCATCAGCTGGTAGTAAGGCCAAGCTTACACAGAGCAACAAGGGTTCGTGTGGAAGTTCGAGTGGTGTCAGCGGGAAGCACCCCAGCGCTAAACGGCGCACTAGCAGTGAGGATAGCTCTCTAGAACCTGATATGGCAGAGCTGAGTCTGGACGATGGCTCCAGCCTGGCACTTGGAGCGGAGGCATCGAACACCTTTGACTTCCTTCCTCCTCCGCCAGAGATGCTGCCATCACCCAGCCCTCTTCTCCGAGAGCCACTCAAATACAGTGGTTCTGCTTCAAAAGAGCGTGCTTTTGAGACAAAACGTGTGCTGCCCTCTGCTGCTGATGCCCATGCCTGCTCCATCGCAGCTCCAGTAGTGGCAGCTATGGAGAAAGAGGTGGAAGTGGAGGCAGATCTGGATGAGAACGGAGGAGAAGAAGACCCCGTAGATGATACTCGGCCCTCTGCACCGATCCCCAGCAAGGATCAGCAGGGACGCAGAGAGGGAGATGGGAGCGGGGCTTCAGGGGCCTCAGGACCTCAAGCAGCTGAGGCAGCAGGAGCAGATGCTGTGGGTGAAGATGACTATCAAGCTTATTACCTTAGTGCTGCATCAGAAGAGGGAGCTGATAGAGGGGTTGCAGATGGCAACCATGAGGAAGAGCCTGACATCTTTGCTGGGATTAAACCTCTGGAGCAGGAGGGCAGGATGGAGGTGAGGATTTTTTTTTTGTGTGTGCTGAATTTGAATTTATTTATTTGAAACTAATTTTTTTGTGCTCCATTTGGTGACACAGGTGGTCTATTGTTTGCGTTAATTCAGCAAATGATTTGTATAATGTTTCTATGAAAGGATGAGATGTAGGGATATGTTGCGATTTAATTGCTAATGCTTTTATCACCGTATACGGTATTATCATGATATTGAAATTTAGTTTTAAAAAAGTGGTCATAAGCTGCAACTTTCGATTTTAACAACGTATTATTAAATATTGGAATACCTAAGATTAATGAATGTTCAGAAGAATTTTTAATTGGCAGTTTAACTAATTAATTAACTAATGAAGCCCTAATGTAAAGTGTGATTGAACAAATAAAGAATCAAAACACTTTCAAACAATATCTAGGGCATGTTGTAGTCCAGATTAAAATGAAAAAGAAAATTTGAAAATAAATAGGCTCTTTAGTCTAAATATTTAAACACCTGGTACTGTGATGAACACCATAGTGAATACACACATCTGAATGGCTATTTAAAATGGTTTAATTATGTTTTAGAAAGTAGTGCAGCTGCTTTATTTATGGGGTTTTCAGGGTAAGGGCTGCATTTTCTGCAGTTTAGCGCCATCTGCTGTCAGAGAGTGAATGTGCTTTCATGTGTTCCCTCATGTGCTTGTTTACATCAGAGAGCACACACGTCTTTCAGGCAGCATACAGCAGTGTTGTGCATTTGACCAGTTGATTGAAAATTCTTCTTAAAATGCATTCCAAATTCGGAATAATTTGTAATATATAGTTATTCACGATATTTAGAAGTGCCCACGATAACAATATCATGCATATTCATTAGCGTGATATGCATTACTGAATACCTGCACATGTCTTATGAGATGTAGTGACTCAATTTGAGGATGGTTGTTTTATCATGTAGATTTTTATGACTATGTACACAGTTGTAAAAATACATAAAATAATGACTGGTGTTGCAAAAAGTTTAAATTTTTCTTCTTTTCTTCAGATTTAATTGCACTGAATGTTAAATGATTTTCATTGGTATAATGGTGTGTTGCAGATACTGTTTGCCTGTGCGGAGGCTCTCTATGCTCATGGCTATAGTAATGAAGCATGCCGATTGGCTGTTGAACTTGCTCGAGATCTGCTGTCTAACCCTCCTGACTTGAAGGTGGAGCAGCCGCAGACAAAGGTACCAAAACAGACTTTTCCAGTGTTTTCCCACAGGTTTTACTTGTGACATCATTCTAGTGCTCACCTTTGATCTCTCCCTTTCTTGTCTAGGGTAAAAAGAGTAAAGTGTCAACCACTAAACAGACGCAGGTGGCCACTTACGCCTTGTCTAAAGTAGCCTTCCTGCTGACTGTGTTGAGTGAGAGGCTTGAGCTCCATAACCTGGCATTCAACACTGGCATGTTCTCTCTGGAGCTCCAGAGACCACCAGCTTCTACTAAAGCTCTGGAGGTAAAGCAGAAATTACATTCATCCTATAAACCTGGTGATCTGCTAGTATGACAATTTAGTGTCTTGTTGGGGATGTGACTAGTTTGACAGATATAGGAAGTCTGTAATATAATATCATTTACATTAGCAAATGGGACACAAGTTGGAGAGAGTTTAGCCAGATTCACACTTTGAAACTGACAACAAACTAAAAATGCATTGTAATGTTTTGATTCCTTGTTTTAAATGTGACCAGTGTTGCATTTTCAGTGCCGTTATTCTGAGCTACTGTGCCCTTGTGTTAGGTGAAGCTGGCATATCAGGAGTCAGAGGTGGTGGCCCTGCTGAAGAAGATTCCTCTGGGTCTTGTTGAAATGACTTCCATAAGGGACCGAGCAGAGCAGCTCCGTGATGGAAACTTCTGTGACTATCGACCGGTTTTACCTCTCATGCTGGCAAGCTTCATATTTGATGTACTGTGCACCCCTGGTAAGTCCCACATCTACCT
This sequence comes from Carassius auratus, assembly GCF_003368295.1. NCBI lineage: Eukaryota > Metazoa > Chordata > Actinopteri > Cypriniformes > Cyprinidae > Carassius > Carassius auratus. The sequence goes on along the minus strand of NC_039280.1, from coordinate 19,949,947 downwards.
GTTCCCATAATTTTGAAGAAGCAGTTTAAAAATCCCTGTGCTTATTTTTATTTTTTTTTACCTGCTTGTTGCAGTGGTCTCTCCCACGGGCTCTCGACCTCCTAGCCGGAACCGTAACAATGAAATGCCTGGTGATGAGGAACTGGGATTTGAGGCAGCTGTAGCAGCTCTTGGTAATAATCAGTTAAAGTAAAAAAAAAAACACAACCATCCAGCACTGATGTGTTTTGTTTAGGATATTCTCCTTCTTTCTGTGTTTCAATTGTCCCTCATTTTCTCGTCTTTTTCTGTCTGATTTTTAAGGTATGAAGACAACAGTCAGTGAGGCAGAGCATCCTCTGCTATGTGAAGGCACACGGAGAGAGAAAGGAGACCTGGCTCTAGCACTGATGATCACTTATAAAGATGACCAATCAAAGCTTAAAAAGGCAAGTGTTTGAAGTTATTCATTTAATATACATAAGCTACAGTTACAGTCTTCTGAAGTAAAGTGATGGCATAGTTTAAGGAATTTACTTGAGTGCAAACTACCATTCAAAAGGTTGAGGATGATACGATGTCTCAAGCTTACCAAGGCTAATAAATCAGCAACACTGAAATATGATTACAACTTAAAATGACATTTTTATATTTGAATATATTTTAACATTATATTTATTCCTGTGATGGCAATGGTGTATTTTCATCTCCAGTCTTCAGTGTCAGAAATCTTTCTAATATGCTGATTTGTTGCTGAAGATTAGATAAAAAGACTGAATACATTTTCTTACTGACTTTTATGTACATGATTTCTTCATGTTATCTATCCCTTTGAGACCATGCAAACTCATGTTGGGAGTCTTAGCAATGATCTCAAAACTATTGATGTTTGATGTTATCCTTGTGTAGATTCTGGACAAGCTCCTGGATCGTGAGAGCCAGACCCACAAGCCGCAAACTCTGAGCTCATTTTACTCGAGCAAACCAGCCACCAGCAGCCAAAAGAGCCCGTCTAAACATGCCACCCATGGTGCTAGCGGAGCCACGGGAGGAGTGTCAAAGCACACCACTTCAGCAACATCAGCTGCTGTGCAGGGCGTGACTGGAGGGGGAGCCGCGGGACAGCAGGGCAGTTTGGTGGGGGGTGGAGTTCAGAGCACGGTGACAGGAGAGGGCATCGCTGACAACAGAGATCAAGGTGAACAACATCCACCAAAGAATCAGGGGGAGATCCACCGCTGAAATGTTATTGTCTTGGGTCCTCGTAGAGTTTGAGTGACCCAGTTTAATTTTATCTCTCTCATACTTCTTGTTTTGACAGAGGGTGCGCAGTCGACCTCCTGTGAGCAGCAGAGCGAAGCTGCGCCCTTCAAGCCCGAGGGCACTGTGCCCAGTCGTCTGGCACTGGGGGGCCGTGGGGCGTACGGCACACGCTGCTGGGGATCACCTGTACGGCAGAAAAAGAAACACACCGGTGAGAGACACTGGGGCAGAAGAGAACATTTGAAGCAACACCTGTGGTGTTTAAATTAGTCACGAGGTTAAAAATCACTGCAAAAACTCATAGGAATTAACTTATCCGCTAGCTTTTTAAAATAATTTTAGCATGCTTCCAAATATAATATTATAATATTTCATGTACATGACTAATTTATTTACTTTATTATTTTTAACTGTGCATAAAGAAATTTGAGAGTCTGAGATGGTCATGTGTTTTCTCAGGCATGGCAAGCATTGACAGCAGTGCTCCAGAGACCACCTCAGACAGCTCTCCTACCCTCAGTCGACGTCCACTGCGAGGTGGTTGGACAGCTGCTTCCTGGGGGAGAGGCCAGGACAGTGACAGCATTAGCAGCTCTTCCTCTGATTCACTTGGCTCATCGTCATCTAGCGGCTCACGCAGAGCTGGAGGAGGAGCCAGAGCCAAGAGTACTGACACCAGCAGGTGAGACAAACCTATGCCCTTTTTACCCTCATCTTTTGAGGATTTGGGCTCATTTTTGGGGGGCTTATTCATTAGTATGTCTTTTTGAGCCCTCAGCAAACAATCTCTTATTCAGTAGATTCTCTGATCCTCTATGTCTACAGTTTGTCAGACATTACCTCTTTCTCTCTTAGGTATAAAGGCCGCCGGCCTGAATGCCACGCTCCACACGTGCCCAACCAGCCATCTGAGGCAGCAGCCCATTTTTACTTTGAGCTGGCCAAGACTGTGTTGATTAAAGCTGGTGGAAACAGCTCCACCTCCATTTTCACTCAACCCTCTGCCAGCGGAGGCCATCAAGGGCCCCACCGCAACCTGCATCTGTGTGCCTTTGAAATTGGCCTGTATGCCCTCGGCCTGCATAATTTTGTCTCTCCAAACTGGCTGTCAAGGACATATTCCTCACATGTATCCTGGATTACAGGTGAGAGATAGTTGTTTAATCTGCAGGGATCACAAACTTCAACATGATTTATGAGTATCCCCTTGAAATGCAAATGTAATCTTTAAAATTCATAAACCTGGTTTCAGAGTATCAAATCAGAATGAAAGAGTACTATAGTACTGTCCTTCAGTATATCAGAGATAGATAGAGAGAGAGAGATAGATAGATAGATAGATAGATAGATAAAATATTTATTTGATACCCTGCTGATTTTGTAAGTTGGTCCACTTATAAAGAAATGGCCTGTAATTTTGAAGGTAGGTTTATTTTAATGTATATAAATATAATATCAAAGAACAACAACAACAACAAAAAAAACAATATATAAAGGTTAGAGATTGATTTGCATTTCATTGAGTGAAATAAGTATTTGATTCCCTACCAACAAGCAAGGATTCTGGCTCCCCCATATTGGTTATGTGCCCATGTGTAACACAGATTAGTCCTGTCACTTTAAGAAGTTACTCCTAATGTCAGATGGTTAGGTGTATAAGACACCTGTCCACACAATCTGTATCTTCCATTTCAACCTCTCCCACCACCATGAGCAAGACCAAAGAGCTGTCAAATGATTTCAGAGACAAGACTGTAGATCTGCAAACGGCTTGAATGGGCTACGAGACCATCGGCAAGAAGCTTAGTGAGGAGGAGACAACTGTAGGTGCGATTATTCAGAAATGGAAGAAATACAAAACAACCAACAAATAGCATCGGTCTGGAGCTCCGTGCAAGATCTTGCTTCATGTGGTAAGGATGATCATGAGAAAGGTGAGGGATCAGCCCCGAACTACACGGGAGGAGCTTGTTAATGATCTTGAGGCAGTTGGGACCACAGTCACCTAGAAAACCATTGGTGTAACACTATGCAACAACTGAAATCCTGCAGTGGCCACAAGGTCCTACAGCGGCTGCAGTCACAGGAGTGGCTCAAGAACATCACATCAAGGTCATGGAGTGGCCTGGCCAGTCTCCAGACCTCAATTCTATAGAAAATCTGTGGAGGGAGCTGAAACTGTGCAAACCTGGTGCCCAACTACAAAAAACATCTTACCTCTGTGCTTGCCAACAAGGATTTCTGCACCAAGTACGAAGTCATGTTTTGCTTGGGGATCAAATACTTACTTCACAAATGCAAATCAATTTCTAACCTTTATATAATGTTTTTTTTTTCGGATTTTTATTTTATTAATATTGTCTCTATATGTTAAACCTACCATACAAATTTGTTTCTTTGTAAGTGGGCAAACTTACAAAATCAGCAGGAGATTGATAGATATATGTGACCCCGGGTCAGTGTGTGAGTGTGTATAATTTTTATAGTGAGAGCGATAGATGGATAGATATGGGTAATAATTAGGGGTGTTCCAATTGATCGGCTAACGATCACAATCAGCCGATAATCATTTTGGGATGATTGATCAGAGTTCTCCAAAAAGGCAGATCTCACAAAACTGATCTCAATCTGATGGTGCGCCTGCCGTGAGAAGTTTGGCATGACATGCAGGAGCACCATCTCAGTCTCTGTCCAGCGCAGCTGAAATAATTATAATGCTTTACATGAGGTACAATTCGCATTTCTTCATTAAATAACGATGATTAAGTATGATTAAGTAATTAGAAGCTTCTGTGAGACATAATTTCAGAAACAGCATGAATGAATCACCGCATGATCTCTTTCTCTCTCAAAATTCAAATGGCTTCAAATCACATCGCGTCTGCACTAGAAGCGAGCTGCATGCTGCGAAGTCGACACAGAAATTGTCCCTTACTTGTCACACAGAAATTGTCACTAAAGTTTATAAATATCATTTTTTTCTTTTTTAATTCTTGTTTAAACCATTCAAAGCCCATGCGCTTTCCTGAAGACCGTGCGCTCATGCACACTTGCAGTGCATATGTGGTGTGTGTTTTTTCCACGCTCATGTTAATGGATTAAAGCATTTACCCTGCACACACGGTTGTGGTCTGGCAGTGCATCTAGAAGCGGCGCATCTGCAGAGATGGTTTCCTCACTACGCCTTTTTTTTTGTTGCGCCTCACATGCAGAATTAAAGTAAAAGTCAATGCACATACATTGACTTATAAATGTATTTATTACACCATAAATGCATATAATTAAAGTCTGACGTGTTTCACAGCCAACACATAGGCTAGGTTTAAAGGTAAAGATAACTTTTACTTTTCCTTTAAAGTTCTTTATGAACTGCGATATTGGTTGTAATAAAGCCTTAAATGCAAAAGAAAAGGCAGTAGAGCTAACTGTTTCTGTCAGTGTTAAGTTTGAATTTAGAATGTTTGTGATAACCTAAGAAAAGTAGTGTAAATTTTTGTTTTAAATGTTTTCAACTTAATATATAAATCTAAAAGTAAATGCAAAAGTAAAAAGCATTGAATAACCGATGAAAGATTGTATTACTTTACTGTATATAAAGAATCACAATGTTGAAAAAGCATTTTAAGTAACAATGTTTGGATTTATAATAAAAATAATGGATAAATGTTGTGTTTGTGGTAAACAGCCCTGGATCAGTTGCAGACTGATTCGTGCTGCTTCTGTACCACACATTAGAGTCCTGCACGGGTTCGGATACCCGCAAATTTGGCTGAAACGGGTGAAAAATATCCAACTGTGTCGGTTACGGGTGCGGGTCGGGTCGGACACGGGGGAAACACGGGTCTAAACACGGGTTCAGTCACGTGCAAACATAAAAATAGGCCTATGTTCCACTTTTTAAAAAAATCACATCTGTGCGAACAGCTGCATGAGTCATTAGTTAACAGATGTAAAATGTGTTTGATTTAAGCCTGTTTCAAAATTTGTATCATAAAATTATATTGCGCATACAGCTCAACTAATGTGATCACTAAAAAGGTGTTTAAACAACAATACACTTCCACTTGATGATTCACTCTTTTGTTGTTCTGTTTTGTTTCAGGATCAAAAATACAACAAATGAAAGCATTTATCTGTATTTCCAACAGATGAGAACTATGCATATACATTCATAAATCAGTCAATTTTGTATTTTATTATGAGATTTTATACTAATGTGATCAGTGACTCAAGCACTGATGGACCAAAGAGCACGTATTTCGACATTTGCAGTAAAAATTTGAAATATAAATTCTCAGAAAATGCATTTAATACCAATATATTGAAACGTCTGTTTATATAGCCTACTCCATTAATAAAGGAGTCCAGACATATGAAAAATATCAGTCCACATGCGTTTTATATGAGGGAAATAGACATGCATGCCTGCGTGACACAAAAAATATTTAACTTTTAGGTAGCAAAATATTTTTTAGTAATTCTTTCAATTACACTAAGGTTATTGGCTACATTATCTGCTATATATTTGCTTCTTATTTATTAAATATGGGCAATTGATTGATAAAACATTGATCAAAATTAAGATAAAATGTATTCAAAAATGAATATCTTTTAAAAAGAGTTTTCCATAAATAACTTCTGAATGACCTGGCAATAAAATAAAAAAAAAGTGTGTCTAATGTGATTGGCTAAACTGATTTGATTGCGGGTGCGGGTCGGGTCGGGTGCGGATTTTAATTAGTGCTGCTGTCGGAAAACGGGTCGGGTGCGGTTTTAAGCACTGTGGGTACGGACGGGTGCGGATTTACAAAATCGGACCCGTGCAGCTCTCTGCCACACATGGACTACATACGCACTGCAAACAGCTCACAAAATTAGGTTTGTGCTGTGTTAGCTATTGTGCAACAATTACACGATTTGTAAAAACAAAAATACAGTGATCATACATTTAGGTGAGAGAGATATATATTTGAAAAAATGGCCACCTCCACCCCTCAAATAAAAAATAAAAAAATCCTAACAAGTCACCTAAGAGAGGCCCTTAATAAATGTCTACAAATCTTTATTGGATCATCACTATAAATTATTGTACATGATAAAAAGAAGGCTTTAAAAAGATCTGCATCGGTGATCGGATCAGCAGATACTGCTTTCTGTGATCGGCCTCAAAATCCTGATCGAAGCACCCTAGTAGAAATCGGTTTAGATGAATTGATATATATGGATCGATGGATATATACTGGTTGATAGATATATATGGATGCAGAGATGTTGGATGTATAAGATAGATAGATAATGAAGTTAATACAGTATGCTAGAATATAAGTGGGCAAACCTGCCTTCTGTTTGGTTTTAAATTCTTGTGTCTTTTTTCATAGGCCAGGCTATGGAGATTGGGAGTGCTGCCCTCAACATCCTGGTGGAATGCTGGGATGGGCACCTCACACCTCCGGAGGTGGCGTCACTCGCAGACCGTGCATCACGAGCACGGGATCCCAATATGGTGCGTGCTGCGGCAGAGCTAGCCTTGAGCTGCTTGCCTCATGCTCACGCCCTCAATCCCAACGAGATTCAGAGAGCCCTGGTGCAGTGCAAGGAGCAGGTATCGTCCAACTCAGCCTTCTTTCATTGTACATCATTATCTGCACATTTTTACTCTTAATAATATCAGAATCATCTGCTTGTTGCCTTTAAAGAACATTTTTCTGTCTTGTTCTCTCTTCAGGATAATCTGATGCTGGAGAAGGCTTGCATGGCAGTTGAGGAGGCTGCAAAGGGAGGCGGTGTTTATCCGGAGGTCTTGTTTGAGGTGGCTCACCAGTGGTATTGGCTGTATGAGCAAACAGTGGGTGGAGGCTCTGGGGCCCAGCGAGAGGGGTCTGGCCGCTGTGGGGCCAATGGTGGAGTCAGAAGAACGCCACCCGAGGGAATCTGTGGTATCCTGGATAACACGGGTGTCTTGGACTCTTCAGGTGTAGCAGCTGTAACTACAACAGTGACTGCAGCCGCTGTAGTTCCTGTCATTTCTGTCGGCTCCACCATCTACCAGTCACACGCGCTGCCGGGCTCAGCCATGGCACACACACAAGGCCTGCATCCCTACACCACCATCCAAACCCATCTGCCCACCGTCTGCACCCCGCAGTATTTGGGTCACCCCCTTCAGCACGTTCCCCGTCCTGCTGTCTTCCCTGTGTCTGGGGCCGCCTACCCACAAGTATGAGCTCTCTTTCTTTCTTTGTGATATGATTTATGGGTTTCAGTTATCTGTGCTTAGCATTTTTATCTCGGCCTGTAATTTAATTGGTCTGCATTTAACTGAAGGTGATAAATACTAAATTTAAGCACTAGAGCAGACTCTTACTTGGCAGTCAGTGATGCATAGTGCCACATTCCTGGCAGAATATGAATGGAGAGAGACCCCTGACAGTTTGTTTATATGTCTATGATGATCTGTACAGCTATTCCCTTGGATTAACTTTATTTTGTGGCTTTTGTAATTTTTCAACGGCAGGTATATGACTCGAGGAAGACGTATCATCCAGGTTTTAAGAGCGTCTGTTTGTCTTCTCAGGGAATGCACCCTGCTTTTATTGGTGCTCAGTACCCATTTTCTGTGGCTACTGGCCCTCATCCTCCAATGGCAGCGACTGCTGTCACTTTCCCTGGAGTCCCAGTGCCGTCCATGACTCAGATCGCTGTCCACCCATACCATACCACAGAGGCAGCCCTGCCTCTTAGCACTACTGTGGCAGGTAAGGACGACAAGTTAGATTTGATTCCAACTTAACATGAAGACACATTTTTGGGCATATCAAACGTTATTTAGATGAATGCTGAATAAATGCAAGGTTTTTCACATTTGCAGCAATTTGCCAGAAATGAGAATAGTACTGTCATCTGATGTATTTAAAATATTTATACTTGCATGAGTCAAATCAGGCCTTTTAAATAGCAGTTTTTTTCCCATGTAAGGGTGGTTCTTCACAGTGGGTGCCATGTTGAGATAATATGATCAACTCAGATCTAATTTGTTCTCAGAAAGCCCTGTTTTGAGTAGAGTTGAGGGGGGAATAACAGTTCATTAGTCTTCATCTTTTTTTTGAGATTTGGTTTCAATACACAAACATATAAAACTACTGGATTATTTTCCACAGACTGCGATGTTTTTTTTTCAGTTCTTAAAAAAATAATTATCACAGTTTTTAATATTATTTTTTTAATCATTTATTCATTGTAAGACTGTCTTACGTTACCTAATTTTGGAAAAGTAGTTAACTGCTATGCTGTGTGAGTATTTCTAATACAACGGCTGTAGGAGTGATGACAAATCCATGTAATTGGTTGTATTTTTTTAACAATGTTCTAACAAAAGAATATTCAATTTGATGGATATTTGATGTTTTGTTAATAGCTCATTCATAAGGAATGTAAATGACCTCTGTGTATTTGCTTTTTCAAAATGACAGTACAGCCCTAAAAAAGGCACCAAGCAATAACCCACCACCAGAAAAAAAGGCTTTAGTGTGGATTTTGTATTAACAGTTTAAGAGACTTGATGTCTCAATTATCTGGGCATGACAGAATAATCAGGAATTGTTTTAGAATTGGGTTGTCACTCCAAATTGGATCTAATTGTGAGATGCCCAAGATTCCCACTCCTAATTATCAGACACTTTCAGTTGTGGAGTAATATTTATGAATGACAGATATAACATGTACAAATATTACATTTTCTAGCAGAAGATCTCAACCAAAGTGACTTAAAATGAGATGCCAAATGGATTATTTTAAATCACTTTCAGAAAGGTAGATTATTAAACCAGCTAAAGCAGAGGTGAAGTGCAGAAAGAAGAGATATTTGTGTTTGCAAAGCTCTACAAAGGCACGGATAACAAAAAAATCACACCTCTAGCTGTGAATACAAAATTCAAGGCCAGTGAAATGATTTAGTGCACCTTTAGTCCAGTGCAGACAAAAGTTTGTTACTGTCCTTACAGGTCCACCAGAGATCGTTGGGAAGCAAAACTATTAGACAGTTTGCAAATTCAAAGACAAACACATGAAACCTCCTCTCACCCTTTTTTTATTTTTTGCCCGGCAGGAGGAATACACTCAGGCGCCACCATCCAGGCCATTCAGGGGGCTTCTCTTCCTGGACTCTCGCCCCAGCCCGCCCCACTGGTCAGCACACCCTTCCCTGTGGAAGACGAGCAGCACAGTCAGCCAGTCAGCCAGCAGGGCCTGCACTACCTCCACTCGGCCTACAGAGTCGGTAAGGACGCCTGATTTCTAATTACATAGAACCTTTAGGGCATGGCTTGCCTGTCCTTATGTTGCTGTTTTGCACCCATTAGGATCCATCTGGTCCTGAATTGTGGTGATTAATTATCAAGAGAGGTGAGGGAGAGATCGGTTGAGTCCATGTTGCAGGACTGACAAAGAACTCTCACAGTGAGAAATATTAATAAAGGCATGATTTCAGTTTTATGAGTACTCATAAATCCTGGAGAGTAGGACGTTGGGTGCATGTGTCAGTTCAGTACATGATACAGTACAGTGTCAAACAGAACAAGAGTGTTGATGGTGAAATCTTCCTGTCCTCATTTAGGCATGCTGGCCTTGGAGATGTTGGGAAGGAGGGCCCACAACGATCATCCAAACAACTTTTCCCGTAGCCCCCCGTACACCGAAGACGTCAAGTGGCTGTTGGGCCTGGCTGCTCGTCTTGGTATGCCCACATATCTTTGTAATATGTCTTCTAGGAAAAACAAGTCCATTTTCTGTTACCTGTTGTAATAGCTGGAAGTAGACTGTAAATGATATGTTGGCAGTTTACCTTACCTTCAGCAGAGAAGAGAGGAGAGGTGGTTCTACAGCGAGTCTCCAGCTGAGTTATTGACATCCTGATGTCTTTCCTCTTACTCTGAGCTTTATCCCATGCTGATCACAGCATGCTGCCAGTTTTCATGGGCCTAAATGTTACAATTGAAAAAATGTAGAAGTAGGCTGTTTTGCCATGTTCAGGTTAGGCTTTTTATGAAATGGCTAGTTTGTTTCTTGATGCTTTCCTAATGGTCCCCAATGGAGTTGAAGAATATCTTAAGACGATGGTAATGACATGGACCTTTACAATGGTGAAGCAAACGCACACCTCTGGAGTCGGTGCCAGTTAAGAGAAGAAACTTTAAGAAAAATGATTACTGCTCATTCATTTAAGTATAAACTTTCTTTTAATATCAACTATTCAGCATGAGAGCCTTCATCAGGATGACAGAATATTCCCCCTTTTGCTCCAGATTCTCCTCTTGCTGTAGTCTGGAACATAACAAACACAAACAAGGGTGGTGAAACATCCAATTTGCTTTTTAACACTAAATGTCAGCACACTTAAATTGCAACTTGACAAATAAAATTACAGGGCTGTTGATTGATGATAAAATGTAATGGCATGATGCTTTCAATTCCATGATGAACTAAATAACAGGCCTTTGTGTAATTATTAAGTTAAGCACATCTTCATTTATAACATTTATTTTGCATTGCAATGGAGAGAATATTATTGAATTTTATATAATGTAACACTTTTAGCCCACAGCCTTCAGTCAGGTTTTAATTTTGGCCCTTTGTAGTAAATACCTTGGGCCCTTCTGTTCTATATTTTCTCAAACTGCATCAAAATGCATGGGACATGCAAAGCTAATACAACAATATAAGGTTTATTATATTCTAAAACATCTTACCTCGCATTTTACGGATGTAATCTATAAAGATGCAGTCCTCCACAGTTGTTTGCATTAACATTTCTACCACTTGATGTTTAACTTACGGGTGATATTTTCTTGCTGGGCTTCGATAATAATTACATTGCACCATACAAAGAATGCTAATTACTTTACCACTATAAAAATGGGTATGAATTCTGAATAAATTATTCATAAAGATGGTCTTTATCGAGGTGTTATGCTGCAGCTCTGATCCCAAGATATTCTGTCTTGGACTTATAGGCTCATTGTATTTTATACATGTGGGGAAAAAGGAAAATTTAAACAGAAAAGGCAATGCACTGGTGTGCTAAAAAAAGAATGGTTGAAATGGTTGTATATTAGCATTGCTTTTTGCACTGGTTTAAATGATAATCAGAATCATAAATTTGTATAAAATTTTAGAACACAATGTATTACTGATTAATTTCAAAATGTTTCCTTATTCCTCTCTCCTCAGGTGTGAACCACGTGTACCAGTTTTGCATGGGGGCAGCGAAAGGTGTTCTTAGTCCGTTTGTCCTTCAGGAGATCATTATGGAGGCTCTGCAGAGGTTAAATCCTGCACATATCCACGCACACCTCCGCACTCCTGCCTTCCACCAGCTCGTGCAGCGCTGCCAGCAGGCCTACTTACAGGTACAGACTCACAAATCCCCAAGATTCAGCCTGGGAAACTAATCACGCTGACATTATTACTAATAACATCCCTAATTAGACAAAATGCAGAAATAAATCCGTTCCCTGATGATGCCCGACGATCCACCAGAAGCAACATGCATTCTTCCACTGACAGAAGCGGTTAAAATTACACTCGAGCACATGAGATCATCCGTCACAGCTGACATTTTTGTATTGAATGCAGTGCAGCAATTTCAAAAAGTTAGTTTTCATATTCGTTAGACTAAGTTTCAAGTTTCAAGGAGAGAATTTGAGTAGGGTTTTAGAGCATTCGAGTGGTGCCGAGGCTGGATTGTGACGGCATTGTCGCCCACGCTGAATATAAATTGTACATGAACAATTCTGGAGTTTTAAAGCTAGAGAGGGAAGCCAGCGTCTGTTCACAGGATGGAGCATACTGATGAGAGGGCATCAAACGCACTGTGACAGCCCAAAGCCAAGAGCGCACACATGCTATCTCTCCCTCTCACACACAGACACGCTCTTGCAGTTACCTGCTAGGCTTTATTTTGCGGTTCAAGTTGTTGCATGGGCAAACGACGCACATGTCTGCGCAAGTGGCAGCTCTCATAGTGGCCTTACATTTTAAAATGCCCAGATCAAGGGGAGACTACCATATGTCTGCCAGTGTAAATCTTTGCAAATGAATGTTGGGTAAATGTGAAAGGGAGACAGTGCCAGCTCCAATCCACTCTCTCCATGCGTGGATAATGAGATGAGGGACCGAGAGGCTGTACTCGAGTAGAAACCTACCCGGACTGTCACTGAGTCATTTCGTACGTCGCTGGTGGGACATGCACTCCATATGCTGCATGTCCCTATAAAAATCCAGGGACATGACGCTTCATAACCTGTTTACATTTGATTAAAATGGGTTCAGGTTAGTGCCATCCAATAGTAAGAATATTTATGTATTTTTCATGTCGCACATGTTTAACCACAGCGAGATCGGAAAGGCATGACTGTAATGAAATGTTGTTGAACGATAAGGAAGCGCATATAGAAACTAAACTGAACTCCCAGAACAAAGCGCCATGTATTATTTGTTTATTTATTAAATATTCTTGTATGTTCTTCAACTTGCAAACTAAATGCAGTTTATCCGGGCAACAGTTTTGTGAGCAAACGCAAAAGCATTAACCATTTGTCCGCCTATATTACATTTTCTCCATCTCTGTCCCTTTTACATGCTCTGTTTCAATCAGAAACGTGACATTATTAACGGCTTGCTAACTGCAATTCATAGTTGGCATGACATGGCATTTTCATGGTACATTTTACATGTGGCTCTGATGGTCCTACCGGTCTTTCTATGTTTTTTCCAGTACATCCACCATAGGCTGATCCATCTGACTCCTGCCGACTACGACGACTTTGTGAACATCATCCGAAGTGCCCGCGGGGCGTTTTGCCTGACACCAGTTGGCATGATGCAGTTCAACGATGTGCTGCAGAACCTGAAGAGGGGCAAACAGACTAAAGAACTGTGGCAGCGGATCTCGTTGGAGATGGCCACTTTCTCACCCTGACTGCTCTAGAGACCAGCGGGGACCGAGCCGCCCAATCTCCTGCAGCTATCTTCCCCACACACCGCTAACACAGCTCAATCCCACACGCAGCACTCTCCGTTCCCCTCCAGAGGAAGTGTAGCCATGATGACTTCCTGAACAAGCCCACCCACATGACCGAACATTTAGTCCTTCAGGCCCTGAAGTCATGAGAAAGTGGTGCAGAGATACTGGGGCGAGTGATTACTCCAGTCAGTGGGTCCCTCCTTCGTTAAGTTGTGGCTCTCAGTGTTGTGTCTGATCGTGTTTTTGTTCTCATTTTTTGATTTTTTTCGGTGTGTTCAGTCTAGTAACTTAATGGCTATCTATGTTTTTTCTGTGTCCTAACATCTTTCATTCACTGATTTCTATGCTTTGCAATCCCAGAGTTCATTTAGATGGTTAATACAGGGACAGAGGTTCTCACTTGCTATGTTGATGTTTGGTTCAGGTTTAAACAAAACCACTAAATGTCAAGACTCGTACTGCAACATTCCTCTACCCTGGAGAACAGAGCCTCCATCGGCCTTTAAGGATTTCATCGTTGGATAGTGGATGGCATTGTAAACACGAGGGGAATAAAAACACAACTTTGTTAAAAGAATAAAAGAGACCTTTATTATGAAACAATAGTCAAAGTACGGGTGAGGATTCTTCAATGTTTTGTTTTTAGTATTTTGTATAGTGTGGTGTGGAATGGAAGAGTTTTGTTACTGACTGCTCTGCGAGTTCCTTTTTCCGGTCAGATGTTGGTGGTGGCTTGAGTGCTGGGACAGAGAGGTCTGGCTGGACCAGATTACACGGCTTTACACAGCTTGACATCAGCCGTGACTTCAGTCAAAAACAATTCGGGCTTCCCGTCATTTAAATTGGGTTCTTTTAGAATTGAATCCCAGCTGTTTCCGATACCGTTAATAGGCTTTGGTATCTGTGCAATTGAATATTTTTGAGGTTTAGTCGAACCACACAATCTCGTATTTTCTGTTCTCAATTTAAAATGGGTTAACTGCTCCCCTCTGACTAACTTTAGTTGAGTGGTCTATAAATGTCACTGCCAGATTCCCGTGTTTCCAGCTTCGGCCCCAGCTTGGAACTCGCTAGTGGAGCGTGACTGAGTAGAAAATGTACTGTGATATTTTTGTATTCTTCAAGTGTAGCTTGGTTGGGAAAAAACAAACAAAAAATCTATATAAATATATAAACTGTGCTGATTGCAAGAGGATGTAATTAGAATAAATTCGGAAAAGAGAAAAACTAAACTGGAACAAAGCAATATTAGTTTACTTAATAAAGATCAATCAAAACACTAAAGGTGTTTATCTGTGTGTATTTATGTTCTTCTAACTATTATATACACCAAAAGTTTGGGGTTGGTCCTCTTATGCTTAACGCGGCTGCATTTAATTAATAATAAAAAAGTAAAAACTGCAGTATTATTTAATATAATGTTATTATGAAATATTTTTTGACACTTGTTTTCTATTTTGATGCAAAGCTTAATTTTTAGCATCATTAGTCCAGTCTTCAAGGTCACATGATCCTTCAGAAATCATTTGATACGCTGATTTGGTGCGCATTCTTGAAAACAGCTGTGCTGATTAATATTTGTGGGGATTACTTTTTAAATATAAGTATTTTGTAAATTTGTCTTACATGTCACTTTTGATATCTTTGCTAAATAAATGTTTTCTTTTTTTTTCCTCTGTCGCTGACCCCAAAAGTTTGAACAGTAGTTTGTATCGTTAGTGGGATGACCAGATCTGATAAAATTCACACGTGTTAGAAATGCACCTCATTAAAACTCACCTTGACTTGCTGCAGAGAATCCAGCATTGTACCGAGGGGATTCCATCGCCTGGGGGCGCTAGAAGATTAATTATCGAAAATGCAGAAATGTGGTCTGTCGGGGATTCCGGTTGGTTTACATGACATTCACACACTGACATTCTTTGCTTATTCAGTCACGAAGTCGGTTTTGGTGCCAAAAAACACTTGTGAATGATATATGTAGAAGTAGTGTTAACGTATACATTTACGTTTAAAGTAAACCGTGTGCTCAAACCACTTTACAGAAAGTTCAGGTAGGATGCACTTTAAAAACACGAATATGTAAAGATAATACACGATAATCTCACACAGGTCCTTGTTTGGGCCCCTACCTGAAAAAAAAAATAAAACCTGCTTAGAGGTGTACTGTGTTGGAAACAAGCCTTTCGAATTTGACTACAGTGCGGGGATTTTAATTCAACAAATGTATCCATTAAAGTATCTTAACACATGTATTTTGTTCTAATAACTCCAATTTGTCAATTGAAACATTTTAAAACGTTCAACTTAAGCTTCACTTTAAAAAAAATACTTTCAGCTGGTGTCATGTGAAATTGTGAGTAACGGGAGGCTCCCCCCATCTGAGGGATTGATTTGGTTCGTTCCAGAGTTTTCGGTAGGTAGAGCGTCTCGAGCCAACGGCAGCATCACAGCCGAGTGAAGATGGCGGATCAGAGAGTGATGCTGTCAACGAGAGTTTGAGTTCATCTCTCATTTTTAAACTTGTGAAATCTTTGCGGATCCCTTACGGATAGCTGTATCAAAGAAAACTGTATCGGTGAGTCATGTTTTGTGTTTTCTTCAAAACAAGCGCGATTTTGCCTCTTCAGAACTGCAGAGATGCTACGGCTAGCCGCGCTAACCTCGTTCTGAGGAAAATCACAGGAGCGACTTCTCAACGTGTTCTTATTTAAAAACAATTTTAGTTTTCAAAAACACTGCTATATTTTAAAAACAGTGACGTTTACCTCTCTCCAAGTTCAGCTGTTTGTATAAAGACCTCGTCTAGCCGCTGTAGAGACTGTTTGAGCCGCGGTGGAGTTGAGTTTTACAGTTTAGTGGAAGTTTGGAATAGTTAGTGATTTTTATCTACATATCCAGCAAGTGTTTATGTAAAGCTAGTATATATACACATGCACAAATCAGCGCTTTCTTGCTCTTTACACAGCCTTAATGTGCAGAAACAGGATCAAAGTGTGTGTGAGCATATGTAAGTTAAGTCTGAGTTTCATAGCAGCTGGGACAAAAGCAAAGCGGGGTGCTTGTTGCTATTAAATACATCTGTTTATGTAAGACTTTATGGGCAGATTGAGTCTGCATTGGCACCTTCACGCAGTCCATAGAAAATCCGAGCTGCTCTGCAAGCTTATGCCATAGAGACTCGTTTTGGGCAGTAATGAATTTTGCATGGGTTTCAGTCAATGCTCTTTTCTCTTTTAAAGGTGAGGCGAGAATATCTCATGTGTCAGCCTGCAGTTACACAGCTGTGTTGCTTTTGAAAATCTCTTTAAAATGATAATTCAGTACGTGTTGCTCTAGCTGGACGTTAACAGAATATGCTCTTGGATTTGTAGTACTATGTACTGTCTGGGTGTTTTTATTTGTGTGCCTGCATGACGGGTTGTTCAGGTATTTTTAAACAAGGTTGGATCTTGTTGACGTATACATTTTTTATGACCAAGATTTTAGTTCAAAATGTATGTGTATATGTGTAATTAAACTTTAATTAACATGTAGTAATCTTTTTAGGATTTTTTTTTAAACTGCATAAATATTTGCTGTTTTTCTAATGCTGTGAATGCTCGTTACGTGAGAATTTTCGTCATGCAGTTTAAAGCTACTTTGCATGTATAACGTGTCATAGGACGTGTCTCAGCTTTCCAAAACAACCCTTTGTGCAGCATATATAACCAGTATGTATCATGTGATTGACTTTTTGAATATTGAACTATAAGGAAAGTGTTTAAAAAATATTTAGAATTTTTATGTACGTTTAATAATCAAAAAATTGATAACAAATGAAATGTATTCCAGTAAGTGATTCAGTGATACTCAATTAGTCATCAAACTTAACACACTCCTTGGCTTGTCCTATTTTGCCTGCAAGGAATCTTGAGACATTTTTATGAATGATCCTATTTTCTTTGTCCTGAGGCAATTTTGGATTGAAAACTCGTAGATCAAGTAGTCAAGCTTTTTTATAACCATTATGTTTCTTAAGCATTTATTTTTGTTTCGTAATATGTAATAATTCTGTGTAATGCTAATTATGCTTGTTGAATATTGACTTGTAAGAAAAATGAAGTTCATTTATATTATGCAAGTTTTAATTATTAATATCAGTCATTTTTAATGATTATTGAGATTGGATAACATGTGAAACTTATCTCATTGACTTGTGATCGACTTGGATTATCAAATTGCTTTCAAATTTAACACAAGCTTTGGCTTGTTCTTTTTTGCACACGTAATATTTGGAGATATTTTTATTAATGATCATACAATTATTTTCTCCATCTTGACGCCTTCTTTAAATATTAAATTGAAGTCTCACAGATAAAGTAGTTTAATAATAGCTGTAAAAAGCTTGATTTTAGACTTGTGTCTCTTGAGCTTTTGTTTTGTCCTCGTTTCTCTTTCTATTTCCTGTGCAGACTACTGTGGTGTAAAAGTTTTAAAACAGGACAAATATATGTCATGATGTCATCCGTAACTCAGTTCGCTCTGTCCCCAAATCTATGACCCAATTAGCATTGAATTGTGGGTTGAAGATGAGTTTGGTTCTGTCCCAAGGACGCTATAAAAGTCTGAGATAATTTGCAAATGAGTGTTGGGCCTGGGGTGGCTCTCATGCTTTTTTTTTTTTTTTTTGGTGTAATGGAAAATGGGACAAGATTTGGATTATGTTTCAATAGAGCTGTAGAAGAACCCTGAATCCCATTAGATTAATGACTTCAAATGACCAGGCTCTTTTCTTTAGCCTCATCTCTCTAAAGCTGGTATTAATTTCACTCCTTTATCTTAATTGCATGCATATAGTATTACTCGCTCACTAGTTCAGAATGACCTTTGGAATGACTGTTTAACGTAACGTGCATCCTAGGTCTGTAACTTTGTAATAGCATGAATGTATTGTCATGTTAGTTGTGTCCATGAAATGCCCCCTTTTTTGCATAGATAATGCAAACATGCTTTTTTTTTTTTTTTTTTGCTGCAGTGCAGTCCACTGAGTTTACTGTCATTTTCCACTAAAGAACAGAACAGAATATAGGGGATCTGATTTTTTTCAGTCCATTTAATCTTCAGGGAGCTGAGTCAGGTCCTGTGCAGCACTGGGAAATCAGAGAGATGTCGACACGGAGGGGATTCTGCAGCTTGATCGAGCCATGCAATGAAGGAAGCACTCCAGGAATGCTTGAGGAGATGAAGAGTTCTTCTCCAAACCAATAGTCATGAGGACAGAAAAAGTAATAATAGCAATGACACCACTAGTAATAATATGAATCATCTAATATATATATATATTTTTTCCGAACTGATTGTGTTAAAAGAAGTGTTTCAGTGCTGGAATGAAATTAACTGAGGCCACAGTACACTCCAGTACACTGTAAAAATGATGTTTAAAGTAAATCAAAAGGACTTTTCACACTTTTTTGTTAGCCCTGGGTCATTTTAAACACTGAATTAACTTATAGGTTATCTTGTTTCATGTTTCATGCTGCTTATACACCCTAAAAAACCCGGGTTAAATTGAACCCAATTTGTTTGTTGTTTTTTCAACCCAAGGACTTGGTAAATATAAGACAAAACATTTTATTGGTTTCATTTTACCCAGCAGATGGGTTGATTCATTTTTATATTCATATTTGAAAAATGACATATATCGGCTGAAATATTGGCCTTGGTGATATAGCCAAAATATACTGCAACTGCCTCCATAACCTGCCCATAAAAAACAGTAAACAGTCTGAGGACAAATTTTAACATCCAAAGTATTTGTAATCTGTATCTTTATGAATAAAATTGTTTATTTTAATTCAAAGCATCAGGCTTTTCTATCATTAGACAGATGCAAGCGAAACTCATTTAGGTGTTTCACATCACGCACCTGTATGTTGTTTTGCATAAAACTGAAAGATATACAGCAGTTATGATTTTATAGATGAAATAAAATCTGCACAAACCTGTATGTATTTTACTGAAGACATGCATCATTTGCAATTAGAACTTCTCTGTCTGAAGAGTATGCAAAATCCTAGTGATAAATGACTGACCCAGGATCTGAGTAACACAAAAACAACCCAAACATTGTTTGGACTATAAATGTAAGAATAAAACGGTCTCCACTTCATTTAATTTGATGGTGAAACGACTGCTTATGTTGAGGGGTGTTTTAGTGACTGACCAAGGGACACATCATCTAGCCATGACATTAGGTATATAACGACTAACCGCGAGCCGATTGAAAATTGATTTAAATGTGACGATTCAAATTTGATGAGATGCTAAATGAATCGCGATTCATTTAGGTGAAAGGGTTTATTTGAATGTATGTCTGAGAGGAACTTACTGTCTTTAAAAGAGTTTAGATGGTAGTTTTTCTTTTCATCTTGCCTCTGTATAATGCATATTAAAGTTCAAAATGCAGCGCTGCTTCGTTTACAGGAAACCAAGGAAATGTTTTAATGCCACCTGCTGCCAGAGAATGAATCTGCGTCTCATTCAGCTCGTCTGCTATTTCATGCAGATATTTTTATATATGGTT
The DNA here is from genome assembly GCF_003368295.1 of Carassius auratus. Lineage (NCBI taxonomy): Eukaryota > Metazoa > Chordata > Actinopteri > Cypriniformes > Cyprinidae > Carassius > Carassius auratus. The sequence goes on along the minus strand of NC_039280.1, from coordinate 19,930,121 downwards.
TCACAAAACTGAAGCCAAACAATTCGGTTTTTGTTTCAGAATTATACAATCTACTTTAAATTAAAAACTGCTCATGTTCGTATATTTGTTTGGATCATGATTAAAATGCAGTGGTTGCCTCTAATTTTAAATGGAAAAAGCACAGACAAAGCCTTATTTTGTTTATATGAAGAGATTTATTTGATTTGTTACATATTTATTTGATTTGGGGCTTGTTTTAAAATGTAGAATAGATTCTAACACCACAGCGTTTCACACTGCACAAGTTTGCCATTGCAAGTGTGTAGTATACCTTTACCCTGGGTTAAAACGAGGTTAAGAACAGTGAAAAGTTTCATGTTTAATATGTTAGTTGCAATTTCTCTGTAATTATTTGTGAACTTTCCTGGCAATTTCTGAGTGAAAAATTGTTTCTACACAAAATATTTTTCAGTGGAGGGATTTTAATTTTTTTTCAACATTCAAGCTACCAAGATGTTTACTCGCCGTCTCCAGTTGTCAGTTTAGTAAGTTTGAAAGACTTTTGTTGTAGCTTTGATCGGGTGTGCTGACTGAAGCCCGGGAAACGAGTCCAGAGCGGTCTGCTGAAATGGTCTGCTTCATGTACCCATGCAGAGCCTCTTTTAGCCCTCACTTCACTGAGTCAAGAGGCAGAGACAAACAAACGATCATCCAGTCTTCCTCTGCTCTTTAACAACAGATCAGTATGCTGAGCCTATATTGCTCTTGTTATTAATAAAAATGGATGCTGCAGGGATCATTGCATGGCAGGGGTCAAGGGGTGCAAGTATTAATGACATGCTAGTTTAATATCAGATCAGTTCTGTGCGGATTGCCAGCCCAGCAGAGATATAAGCGTCCTTCATCTGCAAGCCTGTGGGGCTTCAATTAGCTTTGTGTTATCTTCACAGGTTATGGCATTGAAGGGAGCAATCTTTTTTTTTTTTTTTTTTTTTATCTAATGGATGATGAATTATGAATGGTTATTATTTAAGAGAGGGAGTATGTGGCTCTTTTCACAGGTGTGAACTCAGATAAGTGATCATGTTGAAATCTATTAAGGATTCTTTTGGATAGCTATAATTTATAGTTACTTGCAATATAAACATGGATTTGTTAGATTAATCCGACCTGTTTTGACAGGCTGTTTTTAGGCTACATGCATTTTTAGAACTCATTTCTCTACACCTGTTTGCACACCTATTAACCCCCCCCCCCCCTCCCCTCAGGTTACCCTTATGTATTTCTGTTTATCTGCCATTTGCCAGCAAATCTCACCTGGTTTGAACTCCATTAGATGGATTCTTTCTACATGCCACAAGATATTATGTCTTTTTCTAACTCGATCTATCTCGCCGCACAGCTGCGGGTTACAAAAAAAAAATGCATTGCCTTTCGGTCTGTTTATTTTTTTCCTTGAAGTCTCTCCAGGGATAAGATTGGGTGTGACTAATTGAATAGCCATGTAGGGTAAGCACAATTCTCCTCTCCTGAATGTAAGCCTCATTCTCCTGATGCGGATTCACAGGTGAGGGGGTTGTGTGGCGTTTCATTTAAACTTGATTATCAGGAAGGCCCTTCTGAATGGCTTATGCTGGACACACATTATCAAGCTGCCCTTCTGGAGAGAAGCCTTTGTCAGAGAGGTGGTCTCCGTACGGTCTGTCTCTGGTGCTTGTATCACTGCAAGGAAACATTAGTGTGTCATTTATTGTTTTTATTTATTCTTTTTTTTAATATAGTTTCTTCTGGGGTTAAAGTGGCAAACATGCATCATCTTGATTTACATAAGAATGATGCAATATCACATTTACATATTTCCTTTTTTTTGTTTATTATTATTTTTCTTAGATGCTGTAGATCAGACCTAGTGCTCTTTGAGAGTTCAAAATGTAAAGATGGAAACCATTTAAGTGTCTAAATGAAAAAAAAAATAAGTAAAAATCTTTGCATTGACTTGAATTCTGCCTGGACTTTAAAGTGGATTGAAATCTTTTGTAGTTGTGATAGTATCAAAATAATGGTTTCTGATATTCATATTAGTGTTTTAAAAAGCCTAATAACGATAATAATAACTGGATATAATAAACTGGAAAACGCAAATTAGAAATGAATATTTTATAATACCTATATAATATTATTTTCCCTTTTGATAGGAAAATTACACTACTTTTCTCTTAATTTCTTTTCTTGAAAAAGGTAATCCCTTGAGTTGTTATATTGGCAAAAACCTGCTGTTTCAGAGAACTCTGGTTTACAAGTGTGTCTCATTACAAAACTGGTGCAATACTGTAATTATCTTTCCACAAAAATGTTGGAAATTATGCGAATGTGAAAATAATGCACAACTGGTGCCTGTTGCATTCCCAAATGAACATTAAAATCACAGCATATAGAGAGATGACAGTTACTACTTTGAATCATATTATCATATTCTCTTTTAGTTAATTTGACAAATGGTTTGTCAAAGCAATGGCACGAATTACAACATCAAAGACATTTTATATTATTATCATTAAAGTTTACAAATATTTTCAGTTCATTACTAAACAGTGGCAGGACAGATTAGACTCTGGCAGATTATCAATTCATATAAAACATTGGAAAGGTTCTTTGGGGAACCTGAAATTGCTGTGATTTTTAAAGGTTGAATAAATGTTAAAGGTTCTTTATTAAAGCACACATTCCAATAAAAGATCTTTATTTTTAGGAGTTTAGATGTTCACTACTGAGTTGGTACTATGTTTAAAGTGAATTATTTTTCCTTAACAGATTTTCTTTTCATCCTCTCTTGGAAAATCTTATTGCAAACAAAGTCAGATTTCTCCATCTTTTTCTCAATGTCAGGCTGTTTGAGATGTTTGACTTCCTCCATAGGGCTTTAAAGTAGAACATTCACAGTAGAAGTCAAATGAGTCACACGGGTTTAGTGGCCTGCACTGTGCTGTCCAGCAGCTTTTTCAAGTGATCCATTCTGTGCCATGCCGCTTTACATTCTTATCACACATCTCAGGAAAAAGAAAAAAGGAAAGTTTCACTATCTGTACTAGCACTCCCATCCCTCTGAATATGTGAATATGCAGACTAATACCATAACAAATAATCAGATATGTATATAAAAGTGTATCATCGTCCTCGCTAGAGTCCAATCTGAAATGCATGCTAATGAAAGTCTGCCGCAGACCAGTGTTAATCAGTCAACACAGACCAAAGGGGTGGGTAGTGCACCTCTAGAATGCTTTTACCCCTTAGGTTAAAGAAATGGTAGATTGATTCAATTATCTGTAAATGAGAGATCAAAGGACTCAGAAAAACAACATTTTTGAAGTAGCAGCGGATGATTAGTTGTTCTAATCTCTTCGGGGTTTTTCTGCCTTCCCATCAAGAGCTCTTGTACACAGTGGCTGTTACAAAGAGCGGCGCTTCTACTCTTTCAAGATGAAACCTCTCTCACTTCAGTCCTCATACTTATCTGGAAGAGGTAGTATGTTTGTCCATCTTTTAAATTATGTCTTCCTTAATGCAAAATGTTGTTTGTTTGTATTTTACATCTGTTTTTCTGTTTGTAAAAGGTCTCTTTGACCACATTTATCTCAGTGAAAGGGTCTTGATAGGTTGTATGGCTGCACACATTTACTGCCAAGAACACCTAGAATTAAACATTCTTGACATACTTCCTCAATCATTGAGCAGGGCTTCAGACTTAGCGACCATATTCTGTTGGTGCGACAAATTTTTGTGAGCGGTCACTTGTGCGACCACCGTGTTGATAATAAGCTCTCATAAGCTCTGTTGCATTTGAGGAACATCAAATGTAGGGCTGGGCGATATATCTAACGATATGATCATGTGCATCTAGTCAGTAAATCTGGTTTCATGATTATCGCTAAATCGCCATTACCTGCTTTTAAATGGAGCGACATTTAAAAGACAGAGCCTTAAATCATTGTCAAGCTATGCAATATCACGTTCATTTTCGAAGCCCATTCATCTGCAATAATGAACGTGATATTGCGTAGTTTGTATCGTTAGATATATCACCCAGCTCTTCATAATTCATTTCAGGGTTTATACAATCTTTTGAGAGAGAACTTCAGGCCTTTTTTTTGCGATATGAAATCTAATCAAATTTTTTCTTACAAAAATGGGGTGAGCACACTTACATACAGAGCAAGACAGCGCTCATGTTGTTTGAAGACGGTGAGCGTGCGGCGCTCACTCTCTCTCTCTCTCTCTCTCTCGCACTGCTCTCTCATGCGCTCTCCCTCGCGCGCTCTCTTTCTCTGCCCTAGTAAACTGACAGGACTTAAAAACACATGCAAATGATAAACTTTCTCTCTATGATGGTTAAGCTGTGCAATTAATCCGCGAATCACATTCGTCAAGGGCCGGGGAGCAGCTTGCCTGTACAGTTAATGAATAACGGATCAACTACGACAGCCTACATCGCACATCCTGTAATGTGACTATCGTGGATTCGTACATTGTGATATCGATGCTTAAACGACACATCGTGCAGCCTTAGTATGAAGTAAGAAAAGTCACAAACTTTTTCTTCAGTTTGCTACTAAATCACACATAATCAGTTGATCGGTTCCATATGCTAGAAAAATAATGGTATATTTAATAAGAATGGAAGATATATATTTTCTGTATATAAAAAGTAGATTTTGCACCCGTTACTGTTGTTAATAAAAGTATATTTTGTTTGATTATGAAAGACCGTAGTATCAGTAAGATCTGACGGTATCGGTACTGGAAGAAAACAAATAATGTACTATGTATTTTTGCTTAATAATGTTGTTGTGCACATTTAATCTCGCCAAACATTTCTAATGTGCAATCATATTAAGACGTTTGTCCTTGAGATCTGCGTGTACTCTCATGCACGCCGCGGAGGCTGTCTGTCAGTCACACACACACACACCACAACGAGCGCACGCACATGCATTAACTGTACGTAAGCTCCTGCTTAATAATAAAGAGTGACGATGGCGAAGAGATTTGCTTAATGTTATCGTGCACATTTTATCTTACCAAACATTTCTAATTTGCGATATTATCAAGACGTTTGTCTGTGAGATCTGCAAGAACTCACATGCACGCCGCGGAGCACACACACACAACAAGAACGAGCGCGGTACACACATAACAGTACGAAACTCCCGCTTAATACAAAGAGTGACGATGGCGGAGAGGGCAAAATGTTCCAAAGTGTGGTTATACTTCACTAGACTTAATGCTGACTAGGGCTGCACGATATTGGGAAAAAATGACATTGCGATATTTTATTTTTCTGCGATTTATATATTGCGATATTTTTTCTTACAAACACAAATTGGGTGAGCACACTTACATTCTCATTTTAAATGATTTAAACATCGACACCATCGTGTCAATTGATTAATATGCACGAGGGAGAGAGAGCAAGAGAGCGCTCCTGTTGTTTGAAAGCGGCTCTCTCTCTCTCGGTCTCTCTCTCTCTCGCTCTCTCAATTCAATTCATATTGCTTTATTGGCATGACATACAAAGGTACATATTGCCAAAGTATTGTAGATAGCAGAATAGAAACAAACAAAACTAAAATGCATATATTTTCATAAGAAAAAAAATTACATGCAAAATAAATCCATATACATTTCTATAAACATTGATGGTACTTCTAATGTTCAGAGAGTCTGTCTCTCCCTGTCTCTCTCGCGCGCGCGCTCTTTCTCTACCTGTCACTCTTGCGCACGCTCTATCTCTCTGTCTCTCTTGCGCGCTCTCTCTCTCCCTGTCTCTCTCGCGCGCACTTTCTCTCTCTCTCTCTCTCTCTCTCGTGCGCACTCTCTCTGTCTCTCTCGCGCTCCCTCTCTCTCTGCCCTGTTAAACTTGCATGTGCTTTTCAGTCCTGTCAATGATAAACTTTCACTCTATGATGGTTTAGCTGTGCAATTAATCCGCGAATCACATTGGTCAAGGGGCCGGGGAGCAGCTGGCCCGTACAGTTAATGAATAACGGATCAATTACGACAGCCTACATCGCACATCCTGCGATGTGACTATCGTGGATTCCTACATCGCGATATCGATGCTTGAACGACACATCGTGCAGCCCTAATGCTGACAACCCTCATTGTCATAAGTGCAAAACAATATTTGCATGTAAGGGCGGAAGCACAAGCAATCTGTCAAAGCAAAAGTGCATTATGTGTATCGACTGCCTAGCTAACGTTAGCTCGTCTCTGGTTATTGCCCCATCTAAGTCAGGTATGTATGCTAAAATCATGTTGAATCAACGTTGTTCACGTCATTTAAAATAAATGTAAAATCTCCCTGGTTTGCTAACCTTACGTAGAAATTCTTTTGATTTCTTTTGGGAAAAATGATAATGAAATCAACATATTTTCTACTTGTTTTTAAAATTCCAAATAAGGAAAAATCAGTATGTAAATGTAATTTAAATGCACAGCACCTCAAGTTAGTTTACAAAATAGCCAATTGCCACATTTTGCAACCATTATATTTATTTATTTATTTATTTAAGTTGCCGCTACTATGAACCAACCAACTCCTCCTAACACCTCTGGTCCAAGACAAGCCCATTATTAATTTTCCTTTAAAAAAAATATAAAGAAATGTTAATTCTGTTCTCAACTTGTTCTTGAAAAAAAACACACACACACACACAACACAAAGTACCGATAAGAATACTGTTAAAGTACTGGACCGTTAAGCAGTATCGGTAAGAGTAGTAATACCGTTAAAACCTTAATGATACCCATCCCTATCTGTAACAATAAACAATACACAAAAGAAAAATTATTAATGCACTTATTAATGCAAAACAATAGTAATTTTATGATTAAATGACCTAAATGATCTTTATTTTGAATACCCCCACACATCATCCCCCAGCGGTACCAAATCTGCTCCTGGTGCCACCTTCTGTATAACTTAGTGGCGCTGGTGCCACTGCTCTCAAATGTTAGTCTGGAGCCCTGTTGAGTTGGAGCAATCAAGCAATAGCTGATCTGATGTGGTTTATGTTAGGAATAGATATATCCATTGCAAAATGATATGTCGCAGTGCATCACAATTTCACAATTAGAATGATAAGAAAACTTTGCTTCATTTTTATCTTGTACAGTTGCTCACAAATGTTTATGAGAAATGCTTTCAGCATTTGAGCTTGTTTGGATATAACTTTTTCTTTATTACTGTATATTTTTTTATAATGATATTTAAAAATGTTGTTTTTGTATTTTTAATTAAATTAGAGTTTTGTATTTATTCAGCATGTACATTTCAAACACAATTTCCCAAGTCATTATATTACTTAAATGCACCTTCATTTGGGAAACCCTGACATGATATCACTATGATTTTGGACTCAATCACACGGCAGGTTAAGCTTCTCTCGAATCTATTGGAAAGGGTCATGTTATCTAATCTTCTGCCAATGGGTAACACAATCCTGTGGCTTATTTTCCTCCTCTTTTCATATGGGTTTGTATGCCTGCTGACGGCATCATTTTCCACACTTTATTTCTGTAAGGCTTCATTTGATTTCAGATAATGTTTCAAGAGTTAAATCAATTGCTGTGCACTTTTCCTGACTGCTGAGATACACCGACTGTTATTACTCAGACTTCACACACACTCAGCATTTTAGGGATGCTCTCCTCTTTAAAGGGATACTTATGTCTATAGGCTCTTCAAAGGAAATAAATCGATAAGCGTTTTCTGTTGCTTTACCCTCTCAGAAGAGCCTGAATCCTTGAGACATACAGAACTGTGGTTGTTTTTCAAAATATGTTTTAATTTAGCTAAGAGCACCACACCAAAGTTTAGGTTGCCTGTATTTTGGTTGGCAAAGAGGTGTTTTCTGCAACAAAATAATTTTCACAAGAAAAAATATTTAAGTATGTCATTTTGATGATCAAAGATAAGTTTTGAGGGATAAAATGTTTGATTACAGGGGGACTTTAATAAATCTTTAATAACCGGTACATAATTGGGTCGATACCGGTGTACCAATAAGCTTCAGGACAATTAAACTGTTATCGATACTTCGATTTTAACTAAGAATTAGAAGCTGCTGCTTCGTTTGCTCGACGTGCGTGTGATATCCAGCATGTGCTGTGTGTGTGTGTGTGTGTGTGTGTGTGTGCATGTGCACGCAGTCAGCCATTGCGGAAAGAGTGAAACATTCGAAAGTGTGGGCTTTCGTTACAAAACTAAGCGATACCAGTGTCAGATGCAATATATGCAGTAGTGTAATAGTGAACAAAGGAGGCAACAAGTAATATAATTAAACATTTACAAACAAAACACTACATCTACCTCACGGAATGAGCTGTATAATGTCTCGCAACTTACTCCAACTCGCAAGACACATGTACATCAAATGTCAATTCAGCGTTAGAGTTACACTCACGAGACATTGCACTTATTTGCAATCACAAATGTACATTATTTGCGTGTGCTTAAAGGGGGTGTGAAATGCTATTTCATGCATACTGAGTTTTTTACACTGTTAAAGAGTTGGATTCAAAAATTAAGTCCCAAAATACTCCTTCCGGTTTGTCACAAGTTTCAGAAAGTTTTTTTCGAGTATGGCTCTGTGTGACGTTAGATGGAGCAGAATTTCCTTATATGGGTCCTAAGGGCACGTCTGCCGGAAGAGCGCGCGCTCCCGTATAGCAGAGCACTGAGAGGCTGAACACAGACATTCACTGATCAGAGCGAGAGCGTCGCGAAATGTCACAAAAGAAGTGTGTTTTTGGTTGCCAGGGCAAGACAACCCTGCACAGATTGCCAAAAAAAAAAAACCGCATTAAGGGACCAGTGGATGGAGTTTATTTTTACAGAGCATCAACGGAGTTGTGCAAGTGTTTTTGTTTGTTCCCTGCATTTCGAAGATGCTTGTTTTACAAACAAGGCCCAGTTTGACGACGGATTTGCGTATCGTTTATTTCTTAAGGATGATGCAATCCCAACGAAAAAGGGTCACGATCGCGTGATGGAACCGCAGGCGGTGAGTAAAACTGCTTAAAATATCTCTGCCTCCTTGTTAGTGCGTCCGCCTCCCATGCTGGAGACCCGGGTTCGAGCCCCGCTCGGAGCGAGTCGTCGCTGCTGCTGCTGCTCTCGTTCAGTTTTAGCCTCGGGATATGATTTTGGATCATAAATAAACGGCTGAATCTGACCGTTAGCCATGGTTTGTTTTGGATGATGGTTTTTTTTCCTCACGGTAATGTCACAACTTCCAAACGCTCTCAACGCAAAAGCCTACTGGCGCTCGTGATTCTTTAGCTCCACCCACACGTCACACCTCCAGCCGGTCGTGTTTTTCCGGGAAAAATCGGTACAGACTATCTTTCTCTTAAGAATATAATAAAACTAAAGACTTTTTAGCGTTATGAAGGATGCAGTACTACTCTATAGGTACTCAAGATTAACAGGATATTGAGTGAAAACGAGCATTTCACCCCCCCTTTAAGACCTTGCTGGTGAAACGTTTTATTTGCGTGCTGTTGTAACATATGCTGCGCGTCCATCCGAAGCATCCATATAGCAAAATGCCGGTCAAACAGCACCTGGTTATTTAGTTACCGTATTTTTCGGACTATAAGTCACACCTGAGTAGAAGTCGCATCAGTCCAAAAATACACCATGATGAGAAAAGAAACATACAGGTCCTTCTAAAAAAATTTTGCATATTGTGATATAGTTCATTATTTTCCATAATGTAATGATAAAAATTAAACTTTCATATATTTTAGATTCATTGCACACCAACTGAAATATTTCAGGTCTTTTATTGTTTTAATACTGATGATTTTGGCATACAGCTCATGAAAACCCAAAATTCTCTCAAAATTAAAATTATCTAAAAAAAATTAGCATATTTAATCCGACCAATAAAAGAAAAGTGTTTTTAATACAAAAAAAGTCAACCTTCAAATAATTATGTTCAGTTATGCACTCAATACTTGGTCAGGAATCCTTTTGCAGAAATGACTGCTTCAATGCGGCGTGGCATGGAGGCAATCAGCCTGTGGCACTGCTAAGGTGTTATGGAGGCCCAGGATGCTTCGATAGCAGCCTTAAGCTCATCTAGAGTGTTGGGTCTTGCGTCTCTCAACTTTTTCTCTTCACAATGTCCCACAGATTCTCTATGGGGTTCAGGTCAGGAGAGTTGGCAGGCCAATTGAGCACAGTAATACCATGGTCAGTAAACCATTTACCAGTGGTTTTGGCACTGTGAACAGGTACGAGGTCATGCTGAAAAACGAAATCTTCATCTCCATAAAGCTTTTCTGCAAATGGAAGCATGAAGTGCTCCAAAATCTCCCCATAGCTAGCTGCATTGACCCTTCCCTTGATAAAACACAGTGGACCAACACCAGCAGCTGACATGGCACCCCAAACCATGACTGACTGTGGGTACTTGACACTGGACTTCAGGCATTTTGGCATTTCCTTCTCCCCAGTCTTACTCCAGACTCTGGCACCTTGATTTCCGAATGACATGCAAAATTTGCTTTCATCCGAAAAAAGTACTTTGGACCACTGAACAACAGTCCAGTGCTGCTTCTCTGTAGCCCATTTCCTGCACACGCCTGTGCACGGTGGCTCTGGATGTTGCTACTCCAGACTCAGTCCACTGATCCGCTGGTCCCCCAAGGTCTGGAATCGGTCCTTCTCCACAATCGTCCTCAGGGTCCGGTCACCTCTTCTTGTTGTGCAGCGTTTTTTGCCACACTTTTTCCTTCCCACAGGCTTCCACAGAGGTGCCTTGATACAGCACTCTGGGAACAGCCTATTCGTTCAGAAATTTCTTTCTGTGTCTTACCCTCTCGCGTGAGGGTGTCAATGATGGCCTTCTGGGCAACAGTCAGGTTGGCAGTCTTACCCATGATTGCGGTTTTGAGTAATGAACCAGGCTGGGAGTTTTTAAAAGCCTCAGGAATCTTTTCCAGGTGTTTAGAGTAATTTAGTTGATTCAGATGATTAGGTTAATAGCTCGTTTAGAGAACCTTTTCATGATATGCTAATTTTTTGAGATAGGAATTTTGGGTTTTCATGAGCTGTATGCCAAAATCATCAGTATTAAAACAATAAAAGACCTGAAATATTTCAGTTGGTGTGCATTGAATCTAAAATATATGAAAGTTTAATTTTTACCATTTACATTATGGAAAATAATGAATTATATCGCAATATGCTAATTTTTTGAGAAGGACCTGTATATAAGTCGCACTGGACTATAAGTCGCATTTATTTAGAACCAAGAGAAAACATTACCGTCTACAGCTGTGAGAGGGCACTCTATGTTGCTTAGGGTAGACTACAGGAGCACTGAGCAGCATAGAGCGCCCTCTTGGTAAGATGGTAACGTTTTCTCTGGATTCATTTTTAGTTTGTTTCTCTTGGTTCATGTCAAATTAATTTTGATAAATAAGTCACACCTGACTATAAGTCGCAGGACCAGCCAAACTATGAAAAAAAGTGTGACTTATAGTCTGGAAAATACGGTACGTTAGTTATCCTCTGATGGTGCCTATACTGTTAAAAACACACAAGGTTTACGTATATGCACAGTAGGGATGCACCTATCATGATTGTTCATGGCCAATTCCGATACCGATTTTTTTTTACAAGCAAACTGGCCGATTCCGATACCGATTTCCGATTCCGTTTTTTTTTTTTTCTTTTAAGCAACAAACAAGAAAGAAGGAAAAGTATACATAAACAAGATATTTAGTATTTAATAGGCCAAACTTGCTTTAGGCTTTTGAAAACAATAACTGTAACCATCTGATATTAACAGCAGTAACTGCACAGTAAGTAGACTACATTCAATACAAACATAGATGGTACAGACATCAGCATTTAACTTTTGTTTTTGAGTTGGGTTGAAACTACAGAGAACTGGCCTTAAATAAAAGATTAACTGTAACCATGTGAAATTAAAGACAATAAGTGCATTCTACAATCCAAACACCACAATCACACATTCAATAAGATGTTTCTTAATCAGCATTCAGTATTTTAGTTTTTAAATTTGGTTAAAAAAAAAAAAAAAAAGGTCTTTACCAGTGAGACTAAATAAAAGTATGCTATATAAATACATTTTCCAAAATGTTAAAATCAAATAATGTTGGTGCAAATAAATCAAAGATGCAAAGTGTTTCATTCATCCAATTAAAAAAAAAAATATATATATATATATATTTATGTGTGTAGGGTAATGATTCACATCTATATTTTTCTTTTTACTTGAGCCGATGAAAAATAAATAACTTATTGTCTCAAGTAAAAAAAAAATATAGATGTTAATCATTACCCTAAAATGTTTTAATTGGATGAATGAAACACTTTTTTTCAGTGTGCTACAGCAGGTGATTTTTAAATCAAATTAAGTCTATGTAATTTTTAGGTAAACTAAAAATAATCATCCTAATGCAGAATTGACGTTTTATTTTTGGCTTTTCAAACCCGTATGCAAGTTCTAATTAGAAAAAAAAAAAAAATTCTGTTTTGTCACAGTTTAGTCCGTTTCGTTTCTCATCCAACACGTGAGAAGTTGATCTGAACATCTCTTCACGGTCTACTCGTGTTTAGGGCTCGGACCGGTACAGTAGACGCTCGCGCAGCTTCAGTATGCAGGAAAGGCTCTTATTTGTGCGTCAGTACACCAAAGGCTGATCGCTTCCTGCTATCTGTGCCTCAGACATGAAACTCTGTATTTCCAGTGCTGATCAGCTGTCTGTGTCCTGATCTGTCCACAGATTTCGAAATACTCTTCCACACAAATGTCATAGGGAACGATTACAATGTAGTCAGTGCACGCGAGCGCACTTCCGGAAAAATCGGCTGAGAAAAGATCAAAAACCAGTCAGTCATCCGGTGCATCCCTAATACACAGTAGTGTTGTCACGATACCAAAATTATTGTTTCGATACCGATACCTAGTCAAGAATTGCAATTTCGATACTTTTTCAATACACTCTCAAATATCATTGCTGTGCTTTATTTTAAAACCGGGACAACATTCTAATGATATAACACATGAACATATAAATGAACATATAAATGAACAGCAGATATATTAAACATTTGAACAAAATATGAAATGTCAAAATATAAAAAATAAATTAGAGCAATGACATTCAAGGTAAAGAAAGAATAAATTTAGCAGCATTATCTCAGTTATCATAAGAAATAGAGCTGCAACTAACGATTATTTTTTCTGTCGACTAATCTAACAATTATCTTTTCGATTAGTCGACTAATCTAACGATTATTTTTATTCCAATAAATAATTAATCTAATGTTCTTTTTTATTAGCTAATAAATCCTTTGGATAACTTTACCAAAAAAATATAAGTACAACTTCTAATATAATATTTCAACCTTTATTCATTTTCAACCTATGTGGTTGAAGTTTTTACAGTATATAATAATAAAGAGGCAAAGAAAATTATTTTACTATGGTAAATATGAGCTTATGATAGCATTTATAATTAAACCACAGTAGCCATAAATTTACAGTTGTCGGAGACGTCATGAAATGTTCTTTAGTATCACAAACCATAAAGTGTAGTCAGGGTTCTGCTATGGTTTAGCATGGTTTCCAGAGATCTGGAGCTGATTCGGGGTAGCTCGGTGGTTTGTGACTATTGTCTCGCGGCGCGCCGTCTTTTAAGGGGCCGTTCACATATCACGTATGCGCGCTCAAGTTCGTTATGTCCAATGTAGGCGTGCAATAAGCGCGCTCATAATGGAAGCGACGTGGTCGCGACGCACTCATTTTTCCAGGCGCGTCCGCACCGCATCGAGTTAAAAAAATCTCAATTTTTCAGAATACCACAAGTGCAAGATTATTAGACCTGAACCAGGAAGTTGGTCACCAGTTCACGGGGTAACCAGTTAAACTGTGACACCGGAGAGCGCCAAGATGTTTTCCTCTGAGGTGCTCGCGCATCGTAGTTGTGCTGCTGTGGTACACCATGTCGGTTTTGCAAAGGGAACAAAAGGCCATTTTATTTGGCCTCTGTTTAAAGTATTCCCATACTTTTGATTACGCGAGATGTAAACAAACAGTGTGACGCATATTTTTGTAGTCGACGTAATCGATGACGTCGACGAGTCGTGGCAGCACTAATAAGAAACATAAGAGTAATAAATTTATCTTGATTCTGAACTTTGAAAAAAAATATGAACATCGATTATATTAAACAATGTTTCTGAACTCAGAAGATTAAATGTCAAAAGATAAATAATATCAAGTTAAGCAATGGCATTCAAGTAAAAGAAAAAAGAAAAAAAGGAAATGTACAATTAGCAGATATATATGAGATATTGTAACTTATTCTGTCAGTTGTGCAACCTTTTCTTTCAGAGGAGCCAGTGAGGTTTATTGAGCGTCATCTTTTTCTACCAGTCGTGAACTGGCGGCCACAGTATCATTTGTGCTTGCACATGCAGCCTAGTGATGCGCGGGTCCGGTTTTTTCCAACCCGTGGATCCTGCTTTTATGGAATTATTTGGCCCAATGCAGCCCACAAATAAAGTACAATTTCTTTACCCACCCCGACCCGCGCATCGGGGACATCACGGAAGATACGTTGCTACTAGACTCATATTTTTCGTTCACTGAAGCTCCTCCCTCCACAGCAGCATGCGAGCAAGGTGCTATTAGCAGCGCATGCGCAGCTCTTGAACAGCTCTGTGATGTGACGGAGCATGTTATTTGTTGATTTATTAGTAGTTATTTGATGTAGTGAACGAATCCTCCCTTCACTGAACGAGATTGCGAGATATTCTCATTCCTGAATGAGTTGAATGAACTGATACATCTAGTTCGTGAATGAAATGAATGAGTATACAGGGTCAGTGAGCCAAGCATGTAAATCTCAATCAGCAGATACAAAGCGCAGAGCAGATACGCTCGTTTTCATATTTAGCATACAGTACATAAGTCCACGTTTAATCCCAGATTAATGTGAATATTATATATGACGACCAAACAATTAAAATGTTAATTATGCAAGAAAACCTTGTGCTTTGTTCATCTGAACAACTTATTTAAAATATGCGATTATGCACACATTTTAGTAAAGCCAAATCAGTTTAGTAAAGCCACTAATGCAGCCATCTCGCTGTAGTGCTTTTTTTTTTTTTTTTGCGGCTTTCGTGTGGAGAAAACACACAGACGTCCATAGGGAGGCACTGGAAGCGTGCGTTGCACACACCAACATGAAATACGTCTCTTACAAATCTGGAACGCAGTCATTCTTTGAAGTATCGATACTAATAAATTTAGGAATCGTGACGTTTTTAATTTCCGAGAATCGCGATACTTTTGAAGTATCAGTGCACCGTGCAACACTAATACACAGTCAATTATCTATAAATTCAAAATAAACAGGCAAGACAGAAATGGGTTTGTGCATCTCTTAAATGGACAGTATTAACAATTGCAGGTACAGTCCACCTGGAGCATTCCCAGGTTTATTGCCTTTCTCAAAGCCATAATGGCAGTAGAGTGGGTTTGTAATCGCTGTAATAACACCATTAAGTTTTGTGTCAGATATTAAAGAACATTTTGCTGTACAACTTGGAAACAGTGCCTTAGTCATCCCACCAGATGATTCTACAGACGAGTTTCTGAAAAACAAGAGTTTCTGTGAATGAGTAAAGGATATAGATGTGTTTGTTTTGTTGAGACCGCTGAATGATTTATATTTTAGGTTGAATGAAATGGCTTATTGAGGGTCTCTAGTAGGGCTGTGCAATTAATCGTATGCGATTTTCATGTGAATCTCGTCAGTAAAGCCAGTTGTGTGATTTGTAGTAAATCTCCATGTTGCTCCAACTGAACACCCATGATGGATATTTGCATTGATAATCGCAGGTTAATCGCATTTTATTTTCGATTACGCCTAGCTTGTCAGTGAACTACAGCTCTTTGTAGTGAATGACGCTCAATCTGAAAGCAGGTGATGGTGATTTACTATTAATCACGCGACCAGCTTTACTGACAAGATGTGCATGACAATCGAATGGGATTAATTGCACAGCCTTAGCACACAGAGAAAATTACATGACTATGACAGTGGGCAAATCCAAGCTCAGCATAGTTTGAAGTCACAAGTTTAAAGCATTCAATTCACACAGACCGACCGTCACACAGAGAACACGCAATCATGCTTGATAAAAATGCACACTTCACAAGATCTCACAGCTGGATTCGACTAAGTTTGTGAAATTAAATGTTCATTAGCCATTCAAAGATTTTTTTTAATAATATAAATCTGTGGTTTTAATGCTGACGACAAACGAGAAAGTATTTTAATGTTTGCCTTTCTATTACTAATATAAAAGCAATCGTTATAATACTTTTTGTTTATATTAATTCCTTTAACCATTCTATAGGATTATTAGACAGACTTCTATCCATGTTAGACAGAACTGTTAACAACGATAGTGAACGAGAGAGAGAGTGTGAGCTGTGTGCATTCAGGTGCTGCCTTTCTCAGCGTCGTCAAAATAAAAGTCCCAACTCAAACACATCAGCCAAGCAGAAAAACGTATCAGCCGATGACGGTATTTGAAAAAAATGGCAAATATTGGCCGATCTATCAGAATTGGCGATATATCGATCGACCACTAGACACTATGCCATCACAGGCTGCAGTCACTGCATGTGACATTAGAAACACACTTAGACATTTTGGAGAAACTGCAGCTTGATTCCACACGGTGAACAAGATTGTCTAGTTTAGTTTTGATTGCTTGTGTAAGCAAGGTTTATCAGTACTCAGACCTGTCTTACTGCAAGTTTCAAAAAAGTGCATGCTAGTTATTAACAAGAAGTTTATCAGTTTTGTTTTTCATTCTGGTTTTTAGCTGTAATGTGCTTGCTTAAAATCTCAGAGAAAAAATGTTGACTCCTTTTTCGGTACATCAAGGAACCACTTTCTTCATGGTTTGGGATTTGAATGAATGTTAAGGGAACATGGGTGAAGAACAGCTGGCTTACTACCTTAAGACAGAGAAACTTCTCAGGTACCTCCTTTTAAATACATTTGCACTGGCTGGATATATTTGAATGGTAACTGCTTACAAGAACACAAAGACGACTGTAAAATGCCTTGATTCCTTTAAATGTTTTTAAACAGTTTTTGTTGTACTCAGCAATTTGAGAATACATCTGTTGACTTCATTTAGCCTCATTAAAGACAGACTGCTTACAAACTCTGTTGTAGTTAGTGTGTCATATTCCCAAATCTTTGATACAAGGCTCTGCACTAACATGCCTGTTTAAGAGCACTTACAAGTGTAATTATTGATGTTGATGTCAATATAACAAATACAATGGCAAGTACTGAATTAAGTAGTGCCATAAAATTCAGATATTCTAACTACATGATGTGTTAAGTAACAGTATCCTTGTAAGTAGATGTCTTCACAGAAAGTTTAAATATTTTACTTGACTGGTGTCTTGTTATTGTTAACACTTCATTATAACTTCATAACATATTGAGTTATGCAAAAAATAATTCTTCATTATTTGACAGATCAGTAGTTTGTGAACATTTAAATATGAATATTTTTGTAAAAAATATCACAAACAGAAATATTTGAATGCATTTTGGTCTGTGATCTGCATTATAATATATATGTAATACAGTAAAGTTTGTTAGTTACTGGTGAAAGGAACGTGTTAATGTTTAAATCATTACTCAGTTTTTTAACTTCTTCATTACTTAATTAATTCATTACATGATGCAATTATTGTATAGTCTAATTAATCCCAAATAAATTTGCTGTGAAAATACACAAAGAAGATCATTTAAAGCTATTATTGCGTTAAATGACAAATTATCAAGAAGGCATTAAAATAGCATGAAAAGATAATTTGAGAAACATCTCGGTAGTTTTTGTTCATTCAATGAAAGTCACTGATAACAGGTGATTCATTCAGTAATTAAGTAAACAGCTCTCTGTATTAATGGGACTGTTATATGAAATCACATTTACACTCATGATATTTGGACATCAACAGCACTAATCTGATAGTGCTCTAGCTGCTTGTGTAATATCGCTTATCATATGATATAAATATGAGACACTTATACGGGGCATTTTTTTGCCTCAATTTCTTGAATTTTAGGGCATAACTGCATTTATGAGTTGTTGCTGTACATCATATTTGTCAACTGTATGAAATGTAAGATGATGTACAGGTCTGGGGATGAGGCCAGTGTGTTAACTGCATTAAAATATTTTAATTGTTATTTTCATAAAAAAAAAAAATATATATACACTTTAAACTGACAGTCCTGGTTTAAAGGGGGGGTGAAATGCTCGTTTTCACTCAATATCCTGTTAATCTTGAGTACCTATAGAGTAGTACTGCATCCTTCATAACTCCAAAAAGTCTTTAGTTTTATTATATTCATAAGAGAAAGATAGTCTGTACCGATTTTTCCCGGAAAAACACGAGTGGCTGGAGGCGTGACGTGTGGGCGGAGCTAAAGAATCACGAGTGCCAGTAGGCTTTTGTGTTGAGCGCGTCTGGAAGCTGTGACACCGTGAGGACAAAACCAACCAAAACAAACCATGGCTGACAGTCAGATTCGGCGTATATTTATGATCCAGAATCAGATCCAGAGGCTGAAATTGAACAAGAGCAGCATCAGCAATCAGTCTCTATGTGGTATGTAACGTACTGAAACTGTATATATTTGCTTAGCGGTTTTGGAAAATGACTAAGTTCCACTTTGTCATCTTTTTTTTTTTTAAGCTGTACATGTGGAAAGTGCAGTTTGATGACAACATCGCATGTTGTTTACTTGATGTGCTTACACGCCGATAGCTAAGTTAATAACACAGAGATATTTGAAGCAGTTTTACTCACCTCATGCGGTTCCAACACACGATCGTGACCCTTTTTCGTTGGGACTGCATTATCCTTAAGAAATAAACGATGTGCAAATCCGGCATCAAACTGGACCTTGAAACAAGCATCTTCGAAATGCAGGGGAACAAACAAAAAAAACTCAGTTGATGCTCTGTAAAAATAAACTCCATCCACTGGTCCCTTAATGCTGTTTCTCTTTTGGTAATGTGTGCAGGGTTGTCTTGCCCTGGCAATCAAAAACACACTCCTTTTGTGACATTTCGCAATGCTCTCGCTCTGATCAGTGAAGTCTGTTGTGCTCTCAGTGCTGTGTTATACTGGAGCGCGCGCTCTTCCGGCAGACGTGCCCTCAGGACCCATATAAGGAAATTCCGCTCCATCTAACATCACACAGAGCCATACTCGAAAAAAACTTTCCGAAACTTGTGACAAACCGGAAGGAGTATTTTTGGAACAGAAATACTCCTTCAAACGTACAACTTAATTTTTGAAACTTTGTCCATGTTTAGCATGGGAATCCAACTCTTTAACAGTGTAAAAAACTCAGAATGCATGAAATAGCATTTCACACCCCCCCCCCCCTTAAATATATATTGTGTAGCTTACAAATTCTTTTTTTTCCACTTTTTTATATTAAACGGAGTATGCTATAATTTATGAGTTTGGCTAAGGTTTTGTTCATGAATCTTAATTACGTGTACACCTTGTCTTGAATGAATACGCTCTTAAGTGTGTGCTAATCAAATGAGAATAGAAGAGTCCTTTTATTATGAGGGCATGGTTCATGAATATTAATTAAGCTACTTGATTGAATGCTCCTGGAAGGTTAAACATTCAAGTCTGCATGACCTAATTAATGTTCACAAACCACATTCTATTTTTACATCAAAGCATACGTAAAGGACACATTTTTTAAAACATGTTGAAGGCTTACTTGTTTTTGTAAAGCACACTGTAAGAAGTAAACTATTTTTAACTCCACATTCCTTCTCTAATGGCACGAGATGCTGTTAAAAAAAGAAAAACAACAGCCAGAGACATCTGTGTATGTTTACATTGACCAACAACTGAAGAAGCACAGGCAAAATGCAGGAACACAGCCTTTAAACAGTAAGCCATTCACATTGTCTAAAGTAATGGCGCTTTTCCACTGCATGGTACGGCAATGGTAGGGTTTGGTATGTTTCACTTTTGGGGGGTTTTCTACTGGGTACAGTACCTGGTACCTGGTACTTTTTTTTAGTACCACTATGGTTG
The DNA here is from genome assembly GCF_003368295.1 of Carassius auratus. Taxonomy (NCBI): domain Eukaryota; kingdom Metazoa; phylum Chordata; class Actinopteri; order Cypriniformes; family Cyprinidae; genus Carassius; species Carassius auratus. The sequence continues at coordinate 19,909,941 of NC_039280.1, read as the reverse complement.
AGGTTCCAATTGAACAGTCTCGTTACCAAAACGTGATGTGTAAACTCTGCTGATCAGAAAGAATCGTCAATACTTGCGTCACTGAACTTACGACACAAACACAACAGAACCTCTAGATTCAAATCACCACAGCCAGCGAAGGATTCGAATGCAATTGTTTTGAACGAGTGCTACTTTTTAACAACCAAAAAGTTTCATAGTCTATTGTGGTAGTACAGACGTTCCTCTCCTTGATCGCAGAAGAGCGGATCCAGCGAGAGCTTGATGGGGTTACACGGAATTAATAAAATTTTTTTAGGAGTTGTGGCATAGAGGCAGTGCAACTGTAACAAGGTGAATAATCCCGCCCACTCTAAAGCGATACTAAACTGCAGTGGAAATGAGAACCGTGCTGATTTGTACCGTACAGAAGTGAGCTGAGCTGAGTCATGCCACACAATGGAAAAGTGCCATAAGATATGTTGGAAGGAGGTTGTTTTATGATAGATTTTTATAGAAGTTTTTGAATTGGGCTGTGATGTTAAATCTCACTTGCAACAGTGCAGCAAAATAATTGTTCACATTCACTCACAAATGCGAATGAAATGCTTGACTGTAGAGTTCAGTAATAGCCTATTCACTAGTATTCACACAAAAAATGGCCTGCTGTTTTGAAATCATGAACTCATGCACTGTTTTTGTTCTTTTTTTTTTCTCTGTAGGTTGTCCTTTTACAAATCCATCAAAATCATTAAACAAAGGCCCGTTAAATTGTGCTGAGGAACTGGTTCTTTTAAAACTTGGTTTTGTCTCTATGTCTGTCTGTCTTGCTCTCTATTCACGGTTTTCACTGCTTTTGCAGTATTTTCTGTATTGATTTAGATCAAATTACTTTTTCATTCTGTGTAGATGCCATTATATTTGCGTTTATCCATTCAGCATACACTCTGACTTGCAGTCTATTCAAGGTATTCATTCTATCAGATGTGTTGTACTTCGGAATCAATCCCATGACCTTGATGTTGAGCAATAGTTTTTTACCTACATTAATTATTTCTTTGTTCTCCTCTCTTTAGCTGTGAAGTTATTTTTAATATAGTGTGAATACTTTATTTGATGATGTGAATTGCAAAGTATGAATCCCCATTAATGTCCCAACCTTAGTTTTGTACATAGGCCTTCATTTTGTATCCTCATAGCAAATCAACCCTGATTGATTCCACCAAATTATCTTATCTTTGTAAAATAGCATGGCTTTTTACTGAGATACAATCATACATGATCTAGGGCTGCAACAACTAATTGATAAAATCTATTGATTTTCATTATCGATAATTTCGACAACGATTCTCATTTTCGATTCGCAAAAAATTATTAGTTAAGGGTCATAACCTTATCTGTAAATGTCACAAAATCACACAAGCCCCTTTCATTTTTGCATAAAGACCCGTACTGACAGTCTGCGTTAAGTTGAAATCTTTAGTGAAAGAGCAGCGGGCACGTGCCGCAAACCGAAGGAATACAGAGAGGAGAGGGAGACAAAATTCAGAGCAAAAACATTTTGCTGAAATATGTTTAACATTTTATGTTTAAAAATTATCCTACAACTTGTTAATTCGTTCCTACAACTTAATTTTTTAACTGTCCATGTTTCATTAATTTTGTTCCCTAAATAACCCATGATTTAACTGAAATAAGGCAACAAATGAGTAAATCGAACAAATTCTTAATTCATAAAATCTTTCATTTCCCTTCCCATGTTTACCACAGTAAGAGAAGCGAAAACAGTGATTAAAAGTGAAAGATAATAAAATAAGATGTAACAGAAGTGTGGAGACACTCTATAAGTTCATGGATGACAACGCGCATTGTTTGTTTGCTTTATTTTACAAGAGCACAAATCTTCTGTTTTCTTCTGTTGGAGCCTGGCGCACACGTATTCCAGCAATTCAAACTTACATCGCAGTCTGTTCATTATCAAAACGAAATAGTTAACTAAACTTTTGAAAAGTTACACTAGGCAGTTTAAATATACCGTAGTTTACCGGTCCACTCTGCTGTTATGCCAAGGACTTTTTTGCTCATTGTCACTGTCATGATCTAATGCGCTGCATGTCGGATTTTTTAAAACCTACTGGAATGCAAAAATTCTAAATCTGACATTCAAATTTAGTACTGTTCATAATAATCACATAAAAAGACAGAGGATGGAAGCGGTTCAGTTACTGCACAGCACAGCCACACGTTACACAGTTAAGTTTGGGATAATTTTTTTTTTTAATGCCATAATGTCAGTTGAAAACGTTGCAGTTTTTCTTTAAAATACAACAACGAGCACCACAAAACCAAAATCGTTGCGTTCGAATTTTAGGTGTGCATTAAGGAAGCTGCCTTATAAGCCCCTTATACTTCACAGTCCGTGTTCCATTCCATCTCGCCTTGCGCACAGGCGTGTCTACACAACTTTCAAAGGCGGACGAGCTCAACACGCAGTAGCTGCCATCTCGTCTTTCACCTTGTGTACGCTCACCGTCCACATGGTCTCAAAAAATTCCAGCACACGGATGATGTAAAGGACATAATGCAGACAGTGTGCGGACGGCCGAAGTATACTTGATCTTTATCAGTGGCGCACTAGATGCGATGGCGATGTATGTTGCATTGAATTATAAGGTTATGTTAGCCTATCCAGTTGTCACTACAAAAAAAAAAAAAAAAAAGAGAACATCAGTGTGGGGAAGATCTTGTTTATATCAAAACTGAAACCAAGCCATTCACACAGAACGCATAAAGTTTTTCTTCACCCTAACTGAAATTATGCATTTTAAATACAATTTTAATTTTGATCATATTTAAGTTAAACATTCAAATTAAATTTTTCAGCTATTTTGACAGACCTAGGCGATTCTAGCCTGAATCTGTATCTGTATGCATGAGACTGTCTGAATACCGGCAGAATTCACATTTCTGTTGTAAAACGAGAAACATTGTGCAGAAGTATTATTTGCTGTTATGCGTGCGTTTCGAAGCTGCAGTAAGTGCGACGCGTGTTCAAAAAAACAAAACCAAACTGGACGTGCTCCGAAAAAAAAAAAAAAACCTGGATGTGCTCCGAGAGAAGGTCGTTAAAATAAATTTCCTATTTTTGTTTTCGAAACTTGTGTTGGTTGGTCCAATCGATTTCGTGCAATAGATTTTTGAACATAAAGTGACAGCTGACACGGACACGGTTTTAGATTAGACGGGAGAAGGGATGGGAAAAGATCTGGGCACAGTTTTTCCAGAACTTTGTGCCAAGTTAAAGGGCAGTCGAGCTGATTTAATGCATTTTTTAGCTGTATTATGGTGCCCGAACCAGTATGACTTTGAACAGTGACCGCGAACATTTAGTTTACTGCAGCCGCAGCCATGAGCCAAAGCGCGAACCATTGACTCTGACAATGAAGGAGAGTATGTGACGAAGCGAACACATAGGCCATAGTGTGACATCCGTTAACCAATAGTGTAAACATAATGACGTCACGTTTTTTTTTTTTCTTCAAATTAAGAAAGATAGCCTTTGTTTGTATGTATGCCTAGGAAATGTATATATACAATACTTACTTTTAATATATAATTAATATTATTTTATTGCTTTTGTTTTAGTTGTTTGAAGAGTAAAAAAAATGTGGTCGGTCTTAACGCAAATTTACAATCGGCAAGTCGTCGGAATAATATTCATGTTTATCATTTAAAAACACTTATAATATTGTAAAACTAAAACTAAAAAAAATTATGGAAATTAACTGTAATGTAACTACATGATTAAAAACATGTTTATGAACTCTGTAATAGTTTGTAGTTTTCAACACATACTGATGCTTTTAAGTGTTTTTTTGTCATTTCAATAAATCCATCTATGTAAACCTGCTGGATACAATTTCAGCAAATTCTGCCAATGTGTCAAAAAGGTTAGAGATGTGTATTTTTATTAATAAAAATAGACTTATCGTAACTGGCCTGAAAGTCTTTGTGGAGCCCTGTCTTACACTGGCTGTCAATTTATTCAGAAAAATAGTTTTTATTTTATTTTTTTATTCAGGCAAAATATTTATTTATTTTTCCCAGGGATAACTGTTTTGTATAGCGTTAATGTGCTGGTGTCCCATGTTGTTGTCGAGCTATTTCATAATGCTTTCACTCCTGTTTTGTCAGTACAATGCTGCCCTTGGATCGACACCGAGTTTGGTGGTCATCTCATAGCCGATGACAGAACACTTCCTCTGAGACTCCCAACCTCTTCACCTGAGGTGCCTGGGCCGAGCAAACACGCTCGCTTTAGCCAGAATGACTCGGTGTGCCTGAGTGACTCTTTGTACTTGTTTTGAAACATTTGAAAATTTTGCATGTTGTTTTTCTTTTATTTTCGCTCCTGGTTTCCTTTTGTTTAGGTATGGTGTCTCTGTCTTTTAGCCCTCTCTGTCCATTTCTCTCTCTGTCCATTTCTGTTCTTCTCTCTGGAGTTCCCATTTTTGTAGTGCGTGTCCTAGCAGAGTCTCTCGGCTGATCAGGCTTTGTTTCAGTCTGAATGAGCGCAGTGTGAAGGCAGGCTGGCGGATAAACAGCAGGATCTGCAACAAGCAGTCACAGCTCGCTCTCCCACTTATGCTCTCTCTCCGTCTCGTTCTCTTTCTCCCTTGCAGCACTCCACAGGAGGGAGAAAAGCGTGATGAGCTTCTCTGTTTACTGGCCTCTTCCTCTCTTGTTGAGTAGCATGCATGTTTTATTACAATGCCGTCAGAAGCACAAAACAAGCATTTATGTGCAAGAATTAGACAATCCTCTGAGAAAATTCACAAGCGTTTTTGTGTCTCTCTGCTCTGCATGCGTAATTTAGGCACCGCAGATTTTTCATTTCCCTTTTCTTCTGTTTCAGTATTTAAGCCAATGCAGACTCATGCAAAGCTCATAGTCTTTTGGTAATTTCATTGTATTTCTTTGCCCCACATGGATATTGTTTTGGAAAGAGCTCTGCTTCTTGGTCTGGCCCATCACCAAACACGAGCAGAAATTCCAGTTGGCAGACGGATGAGATGAGAGATGCTATTATCCAGTGACAAGATACTGTCTCAGTGCCTCTTGGCAGAATAAACTGCTCAACTTCTGTTGTATTGCAAATGAAGAGAAGCACTCGTAACATGCTCGACTGTTTAAGATCCTTATCGCTCAAAGATGAAACCTTTGCTCTGTCCACTGTAAACAGTCTTGACATGATTAAAGTTCTTGTGTCATAAAAAGATAACAAGGGCAGATGTATTGTCTTTTCTGCTCAGCTTGTTAAAGTCAACCAGAAATGGCCCTCGTAGTGCATTTTACTTGCGTAATTCTTTACTTGCGACTTATTTTATCCACTGTGATATGATTGGATGATAAGAGGCCTGTGGACAACAGGTCTTATTGCTGTTAGAGGTTGAAAAAATGAAAGCTTGTTGACATCATGCTAACAGAAAAGTCATGAAGTATAAAAAAAATGTTGAAAAATTAAATGATTTTTATCATTTTTATTTTTATTTTAGTAACTTGTGGTTTAAATATTTTTTTTTTTTTTTAGATTGTAGCTACATGCTTACAATCACTTATTTTAAGTGCATCATCATTCTGTTGTTACTTTAGGAGAGCGTCTTCTCTAATATAACCCTACCAATGAATTGTTCGCAATGGTCGTTTTTGCTTTAATGTTGACCGTTTATGTTTTTGTAATGGCTGTGATGTGTAATGCAGGATTGACGAACAGAACCAGAGACGTTCCCTCATTCCCAACACAGGGGCTCATTGTTGGCACTTTTGCTTCTCCATTAAAGCACACTTAATTAGTGCCATGTAAACAAATGGGACTTGCTGGGCTCCTATAGAAATGCAGAGTGCTCACTGAACAAAGTCTAATTTGTGTGTATGTGTGCACATAGTGAGGTGAGCAGGGACCATGATTCAGGCTCTGGGCTTTTTTGGCATGATTTACATTTACAGATTGTGCACCTGTAGAGACTGCTGTTCTCTGATGTTGAGAGTTGAAGCATACATTTCCAAGTTTAATGAGCTCTTGTATTAATGAGCACTGTATTATTGCAGATACAAGGTTGTGGAGAGTGACAACAGGAAAAGTCGTATTTTCTATGCCATGTTGTCTTCATGAAACTTCATTTCTTAATTTTCTAGGAATTTGAAGGATTTGCATCACACATGATTAATATTTGATTGATGGTGTGTTTGTCCTGTTTGGCCATCAGGTGTCATCTGCTTTATTTGGATTGATTAAAATCATAATCATGAATCCCTTAATCCCAGATGTTTTAATTGGATGTGATGAGTGAGTAATTGATGGTCATAATCTGGCATGCATTTGGTTGTTTACACGCTCCCAAACTGGGTTATGCCATGTGCTTTGAAAATGTTCCAAGAACCGATTATGGGGGAGAATAAATTCAATGTGCTAATCGTTTGAGGAATGCATTTAAAAAAAACAACATCAACAACATACAAAGCGTGGGATTTGATTGAGCATTTTTGCATTGCTACCAGAGGCAGGCCTTGTCACTGTGGTTAGCTTGGGCTGTTTCCTTTCTACTATCCCTTGCCAAACCTGAGATTTACTTCTGTGAAATGAAACTGATTGCTGCATGCCAATTCGAGTTTTTCAAAAACAACATGACTGCTGAATGCCTCTGAATGCCACAAAACCATAAACATAAACTAAGGAAGCACATAGAGTAATTGTATTAAACAGTTTTTTTTTATTTTTATGAAACTGCAAGTCACACATTTACTAAATTTGTTGACTTAATAGTTTTGTATTTCCATTTGTATTTACGTTTATTTTTAGTTAGTTTTAGTTGTTTTTTTGTTTTGTTTTTACAAATAATACTTACCTAAACTACTTGTGACAATTATTGAATTCTTCAATGCCACTTATCACATAAGTGGCATTTTCCAGGACAGGCAGCTAGAACAAACACTGCATGCTAAGTACAACACTGTCTGGGAAAAACAATACATGAAAAGTACAAAAAGATTTTCATTAATGTCTTTTGATAAGGTCACTGAAGGACTATAGAGATCAAGCCAGTAAACCCTGTTGAGTGCAGTGAATGTGATTGTTACAGTGCTGTTCTGAGCACTATAATCTCATAAAGCGTTTCTTATTTTAATAGGTTGCTGCTCCTGACTATTTGACAATGGAAACCCATGTTCTTCCAGAACCTCTTCGTTTCACAGTCCTAACTGTACCGCTGTCATTGTGAGAAATTCAGTCTCAGGTAGGTTTTCTTTATACATGTATATAGGATTGTATATGTAGGATTTGTCAATAAATGTTGAACTGTTTCACATGGCTCTGAGCTAAATGTACTTGCTTTACCTGTCTCTACTGGAATTCATAGCTTTTAAAAAGAGCTGAGCATCAATCATGCTTGCGTTTAAGATTTTATTTGGATTTTGAAGCATATTGTTTTGTGAAAATGTTGTGCATTTAGACTAGGGGTGGGAATCACAGGGTACCTCACAATACTATATGCATCACAATACATAGTGTCTCACATTGATTTGAAATGGGACGCATAATTTTACCATAAAATATGGGACAGGAACGCATCGAAAACTTTACAGTAGATGGGAAACCGATTGCTCCCTCGTGACCTTTTGTAAACTGTATTCATGAAAACGGACTGCACAGATACAGATATTATAATCTTAACCCTAATCTATTGATAAACACACATCTTGTGTCCTTTCTACTTCTGTTTGAGTCTGCTCGTGCTGTGCCGCCGCGCTCTGCGGATTGAAGAGTGCGCTGAAACACAGTGAGAAGATTAAGGATGACACTGTTTTCATAAGAAATTAGGTGACTGACTCTGAGGCGATCACAAATTTGCGTACAATTTATGGAGCTAATCACTATAGCCCTGCTAAAAAAAGCCTAGTGACGCCCATGCTAACACCCAACCCTAACAGAGACACAGGTAGTGGTCGACCGATATTGTTTTTTTTGACAGCCGATGTCGATTACTTGGAAAGCAAGGGGGCCTGTAGCCGATATAAAGCCGATATAATTTTTTTTACTTATTATTGACAATCACCTCAGTGGTGACGTAACGCACTCTATTGCCAGCATAATACAAATTTTTTATTTGTATACAAGTGTAATAACAGTTTTATATATACTAAGTCTCTGGTAATTATCAAATTATCTTTAGATTGGCAGGTTTGAGCACAGGAAAATAAAGTTTATGCATTCAGCAAATTTATTTTCCGTTGGGCGATGGACCTTGATGGGAAACCAAATACTACATCACCTGTCTGGAACCATCACCATTCGTGTCACCCATGCATGTTTGTACAAGTTGCCGTGACGCAAACGCCTGGCTGGTCAGATTTGGTGAGGCTTTCTGCAAAACAGCCAAATACAAACAAGACTGCGATAAATGAAAGATGTTAACAAGAAATGTGGCAACAATTCATATTTCAAATAAACGCATGCAGACGAGGATTCATGTGGCACTTGCTTGGCGGCGAAACCGTGAACTGTGTCTACATTGGAAACGGCACCGTCGGGGATTTATCATGTTGTGTCATGCTGCATCCAGTATAGCGTCACGGATTATAATGAGTATTTTGTAATAATTCAACTCAATTCAAGTTTATCTGTATAGCACTTTTTACAATACAAATCGTTACAAAGCAACTTTACAACAATATTTAGTAGTAGCTTATAAGTGGTGACTGTCTGTTTGTGCGCGTATGACAGGATTTTTCAGGAAAAATTAATTTCTGGAAAAAATTATACAAGACGTAGTCAGCCAGACGATGAACATTTATTAACAGCAATAATTATATGATGCAGTCACACTTGTAGCAATATTTGTTAGTTCTGTTGTTGATTCAGCGTTAGCATCATCTGAGGTCATATATATAAATTTATATTCTGCACCGCATTAAGATTTAGTTTCATTGTCCATGCCATATAGGTGCATATTTATGTTTCTGCCGCTAGGTGGCCAATCTGCCCATGCTATAACGCGCACTTTTAATATCGGAGAGAAAAGGTCCATGCTGACAGCTGCTCTGTGGCACTTTTTTAGTTCTCATCCCCATAAACATACATGGCAGTACAGCTAATACAGTGGCTGGAAATCTGTTTATCCTTCGGTTCCTCATGTTTCCCCATGTTCATAGAGAATGCGATTTATGGTTGCTTTGAATGAATACAAAGAATGCTTTGGAAAGAAAATGGTGCAGCTGTGATTTCCATGCATTTTTAGATGCTGTGTGCAGGGAATTCTATTTAGAACACCTTATTGTATTTACTAAAATATCAATATTTGGCGCCAGATATTGATTTTTGTTTAGCATTGGTAAAGGACAAAGATATATCGCAATATCGATATTTTGTCCCGCCACTAATATAGACCCATTGAACTATCATGTCTTTTTGAGAACATACTAGGACAAACTCTCTTTTTCCTTTCTCCTTCTCGAAATATCAGCAGGCTGCATTGTTCGGGATGAAGGAAGGCTTTGCATGCATGGACCATCAAAACATTAATCCTCCATATTGGAGTGTCATGTAGTGTCAGTCGTACCAAATGGTTCTTTTGTCGCTTCAGATTATTGTGGGATCAGTCAGTCGCTAGCCGTTCTTTTACCCAGCAGGGTGCCGTCCTGGCTGGCACTCTTCTCTCTTGAATCCAAACTCTTATTGCTTGCTGTTTTGAGGCGCCTTTGTTTAGAGATTTTGGCCAGAATCTCCAATTAGAGGACGGTTCTCTTTTTTGTTAGAAATGAGCCTTCCCTATCCTGTAGTCCCTTGCTCTTTCTTTCAGCTGAGTTCATCGTGTTTGGAGACAGCTCAGAATGAGGTTATTCAGAAGATCGACTGGTGGATGTTTGCAGCTGTCACAGACGTGACAGGGAGGTAGCGTTGTGACTCTGCAGTCCTGCTGTTTGTGTAACCAACCATTTATACATCAACCTGGGTGACTTCGGTGAAGTCTTGTTTCCTTTGCTTGAAGCCCTGGGTGTCTTTGCAGCAATTTTTTCATGAATTTATTAGTGTGTTGATAGATTTAGAGTATTTCAAAAGTTGTTGGATAACTAGTAGTGCTGGGTGATAATATTCAATCATTTTAAACACTCTATTTATTAAGGAATCCAGAAAAAAAGTATCATGATTTCCACAACAATATTAAGCAGAACAACCACTTAATGTTTTCATTATTGATAATAATATCCTATATAAGCACCAAATTGTGCACCAAATCAGCATATTAGAATGATTTCTGAAGGATCGTGTGACACTGAAAACTGCATTAATGGCTGCTAAAAATTAGAGAGACTATATATATATCTATATCTATATATATATCTATATATATATATATATTCGATATCTGTATCGAAATATATAGTGAAAATGCATATTATTAACATATAAATATTTAAGCCCTTTTGATCTGTAAAAAGAGAGATTTTTGCCACAAACAAATTAAAGTGCATAATTCAAACAAACACTCATACATATACATAATTCTGTTGAGGTCACTGCATGCATAATGTAAGCAGAAGAACATGAGGACATGTCCAGAAACAGACAGGCTTATTCAGAGCCGTGTGAGGTCACAGTCTCATTAAAATTTTGCGTACTGTACTGTGCTCTGAAGATAATAATAAAAAAAATCTGCAAATAATTTTTTCTTACAGCAACACTGCCATTTGAGATATATAAGTTTTTTTTGCTCATTGTTGATGACCAGGCACTGCAAGGAAGAGATTGGTTTTTACTAATTTCAAAATGCATTGTTTTGTTTCCCCACCCCCTTCTGTCTGCTCTCAGTATGAAGTCTGTCTGTGGCAGCCTTTTTGCCAGCAGGTGTGTGCCACACTAAAGTGTGTGTGTGTGTGTGTGTGTGTGTGTGTGTGTAGGGACAGTGTGTTGTACTGCGGAGAATAATGGTCTTCTATTGAATTCATCATCCGTTCCTTTCTACATTGGAGGAAAATAAGATTAAATAGGTGGCACTGGATGTCAAAAGGAAACATAAGGGCCCTCCTCCCGTTGTGAGTCACACACTGGGGGTCCGTCACAAATCCCTCCATCCAATCTGCCTCCCTGCTTTTTAACAGTGTTTTTCAGCTTGCAGGGCTTTTCGATTCAGTCTTCCTTTTCATTTTCAGCCCGTAGCGTGTTCCTCCCAGAGGTTTTGGATTTTGTTTTCCCTCTCCAGAGAGACCCGAATCACAGAACGAGTTATATAGTAGGCTCCTGTTTAATAATCAAAGAATGACTTATAATACGACTCACTGCAGCCCTATAAAAGAATGAAAATCTGTTGATTTGAGTAGAGGATTTCTTTAAAATGCTGCCCTGTGTTTGTTAATGTTTGTGTTGTGTTGATGGTATTGATAGAATAGCCTACTAGGGGTATTTCCATATTTGTTTTCACATTATGGTTAAAGCTTCTTTTTGTTTTGGACCCACGAGAAAGTTATTATTCTAGTACGGCTGATTGATACTAAGGGCTTTCTTTTCACTTGGGAGGTTGTTTTAGAGCTTGGCACTTGTTCTCGCTTTCATTTACTCCGGTTCGTTTAGGCAGGTTTACATGAATGCATCAATCGTGCTCTGAAAATAATCAGTTCATCAAAATAATCAGTCAGAGATTGCCTGAATGAGGTTTTCTCGGCTCGTTTGAAAACTAACACTGGAGTGGTTCACTTGTGGTGAGAAACCAATCCTACCAAACAGATAAGCTGTTATTTAAAATGCAGCAATGTGTGATTCTGGAGGTGCCTGCAGAGCTAACTTCTCGATGGAACATAAGGAGAAAATAAGTGTACTGTGGCCAACAAGAAAGCAGTTTTACTCACATGTGACTTGCATAAATATATTTGGTTTTGCTTTGAAACGTTGCCTTGTAAAGATGAACCAAACCAAGAAGAAAATACAATATAGTAACAGTTTTAAGTCATTGTGTTGGAGCAAAGCAAACAATTCCCTTTATTTTTACTTTCTTAACAAACCCTGTTAAGTAAATAGTGAAATGTGTGAATCAATGATACATTGATTCAGATACAAGTTTCATTTACTCAATTAAATTAGAGTACTCATTTGAAAAAAAAAAAGCGATGTGCCTTCTTGTGTGACTCGAGTGACTTTGAAATAAAGGCTGTATTTTCACTTTTGTTAGTACATAACCTGTGTTGTGTTTGGTGCAGTTTTGGTCAACTTATGATTAGGGTGGCCAAATTTGCTGTTCATATGGTACACGTCCTGGCCAGGATTTTTATATTGCCTAAAACATTCAAAGTAGTTTGACCATTAACATTCAGATATTGAATATAATCGACCAATCGTGGCGAAGTTGAGTGAGAAGTTGTGATCTACAGAGAACGATCAAAGTGATGCAAATAAGTGCACGTGTTCGTTCATTCGCCTTGAAGCGTTGCTGCGCACCGATTACTAAAAGATACCAAAGTACCACGAAAGCGATTCGAAAGTGTAAGGAGCCATCTGCTCTACTCTCTATAGCTCTTGTGAATGTCATACAATGATCGACCTGCACAGTGTAAACAGCCAGTACCTGGATATTTTAGGCAATGTAGAAGTCCTGGCGAGAGTGCATCCTAATTATATTATGATGGTTTCAATTTTGACATTTAACACACCCATTTAAGTCTATTTTTATGAATTTCTGCAAAAATGTATCAGTCATCAACATAATTGTCAGCTTACTAAATTACCAATATAATTATTAGTCACAACCCTACTAATGATCTATAATCAATATCACAGAAGCAAGAGTGCTGTTGTTTTGAACACAATCACACCTGTATTTCAGCTGTAAGGACAAGATAACTTTGTGGATGGAAAGTATGGCAGCTTTTCTATGCATGTAATTTATCTGCTTTCAAAAATATCTTACTTTTTTCCGCCACATATTTTGAGTGTTTCTGTGAAGTCTGTCTGTGCAGGAATAACTACAAAAGTACACCGCCATGTACATGAGCAGCTTAGAGGGAACACTGATCGATGCCAACTTCATTACCTGCATGGACACCAGTTTTTAACAAAGTAATTTGGTCCACACGTTTTCCCCCTACACGTCCCTCGACCCGAAATTAGTTTGCTACTAGTTGCTCTAGTTTGGATGGCATGACATGATGCATTATATACATTTATTGAGAATGGTGTCACAATGTATCAAAATACTGATTGTAGCACAGCCTTCTGGCAGCTTCTGATTTTTTGCCTACAGTGGCTCACTATGGAGGTCACCACGCATGAGAGCAGGAGACCGCAGCCGTTTTTATGCTGTTCTCATGCCAAGTCATTTTTCATGTGTGTTTTGGTTCAGGCCCTCTGGCTTTTTACAGCACCTCTGAGGAATTGAGTTTGTGCTCCGCCTCCTCTGTTTTTTCCCATATGATTTCTCTCTCTGCTCCCAGCTTGTGTTGTCATTTTGAGTGCTTTGAGTTCAAGTCCAGAAGGGGAAGCGCAATTGACTTTGGCTTGCGTATCTTGATGTAGTTAGTGAGGTTTTGTGTTTTTTACCCTGCTGACCTCACTTTGACCCTGCTGTGTCTATGGCGACTGCTTCAGCTGTAAGAGGTTTTGGCAGCACAGGGCTTTGTGGCTACATTCCAGTGTTGACGTGTCTACACGAGTAGAGACACCATTACGAAAGCCCAGCCCCTACTAAACATTATGGGATTTTAACTTGGAGACTATTTTCAGGCAGCTTGAGTATTTAAAGGAAACATATCATGAAAATCTGACTTTTTTTCACGTTTAAATGCTATTACCGGCTCCAGATGCATCTACAGGCACAAAAACCTTTTTTTTTTATATAAACCTTTCTCAGCAAGCTTGTGAATAAAGGGGATTTTATTATAATGTTCCTGCTCCTTAATGTGGATGTTTCCACCTGTGTTACCGCCATTGTGTTTTCGCAAGTGATAACATTGTACCAGTTCTAACACCATGGCAAAAGTTCAAGCAAAGCATGCTAATTGTTCTGTCTTGAGCACAGAACACTATTTTAGAGTCTCAGCCTCAGAGGAAATGAAAGCAGTGGATTTGTTGATTTATTAACTGTAAGGCAAGGCAAGTTTATTTATATAGCACATTTCATGTTTTACATTAAAGTAAAATAATCATATAAAAAAATAATCACAACAATAAAAACAAGGATTTTAAACTACTGTTAGTAATGTGCTGTTAACACAAACAAACATTCAAACAAACTTCCCCACTAAGTGGAAAATCAAAAATCCCAAAATACCTAACTATTCCACTACTTCACCCCTACTTGCTTTGACCATCATAAACCAAACACATAGAACTCGGAGGCCCTACTTTCAACTTGTCCTTCTTTGCCCACATTCTCTTTACCTTCACAGCACTTACTTTAACCTTCTGTTTAAACTTTTAAAATGATTTAAAAATGTATGTAAATGAATTCAAACAGTTAAGATTAGAAAATTATTATACATAGAGTACAGTGCAGTCCGTTCAGCCGAACAAATGCACAGCTAAACAAATGGTTTTGAATCTTTATTTAAATGTGACTAGTGTTTTAGCACATCTGATCTCTTTTGGAAGCTGGTTCTCACTGCGTGTGGCATAATAGCACATGTTTTGTGCGAACCCTTTGTATTTCAACTCACTCGATCCTGATGATCTGAGTGGTGTGTTTAGGTTTATATTCAGTGAGCATATCTGCATTGTATTTAGGTCCTAGGCCATTGAGTGATTTATAAATGAGTAAAAGTATTTCAAAATCAATCCTAAATGTAACTGGAAGCCAGTGTAAGGACCTGAGGACTGGTGTGATATGCTCAGATTTTCTGGTTCTAGTCAGAATCCTGGCAGCAGCGTTCTGGATGAGCTGCAGCTGTCTAATGGTCTTCTTGTGAAGGCTGGAGAGGAGACCATTACAATAGTCCACCCTACTGGTGATAAAGGCATGAACAAGTTTCTCCAAGTCTTGACTTGAAACAAAACATCTAACTCTTGCAATGTTTTTTTAAATGATAGTATGCTGATTTAGTGACTGCTTTGACATGACTATTGCAACTAAGGTCTGTCTCCAGAATCACACCAAGATTCTTGACTTGATTTTTAGTTGTTTGACCCCTAAAGTCAAGGTATGCATTCACCTCGAGAACTATCTTTGTTTCCTAATGCAATGACTTCCGTTTTCTCATTGTTAAACTGAAGAAAGTTCTGGCACATCCAACTGTTAATTTCATCAATACATTGGCAAAGTGAGTAAATTGGCCTGTAATCATTTGGCAATAAGACTAGGTAAATCTGGGTATCTTCAGCATAGCTGTAATAGGAAATAAATTTCTTGATCATTATTTGACTTGACCTGCATCATAACCTCTCATAACCTCTCCCTTTTAAGTAGAGATCGACCGATAGTGGATTTTGCCGATACAGAGGCTAGTTTGGACCACACTGGCCGATAGAGATTAATTAACCCATAGTTTTTAAAATTGATACTGCACAAAAACTAAAATGGTGCTTTATTTAAAAAAATAAAAAAAAACACACACACAGTACTGATTCATACTTGTTGTTGTTGTAGTAGTAGTAGTAGTAGTAGTAGTAGTAATAATAATAATAATAGTAAAAGTTGAAATTACCACAAAATTACCATTTAATTTTTTCCCAAATTCCGTTATTTGTGTTTGAATTTTTCTGGTTTCTGTTTTTTTTTTTTTCTGTTAAAATTTTTCTCCACTCCATTTTAATAGTTACAATGTATTAATTAAAAAGCAAGTCTAATTAATTAAAACCATGAAACATATACATTTTCATATCATTTTAATAAAGGTTTAACAAAAGGGACCCTATGTTTAGCAAACAAAGAGGATTTACTATTAAAATTAAAACATGGAAGAAATGTTGTGTGATTATTCCTTTAAAAAATAATGTTTGTTTCTTTTAGTAGTAGTAGGCTATGTACATTCTACTGAGAAAAAAACAGACTGTTCATGGTTTGCCGTGAATACCTTTACAGTTCAGTGTATGTGATTATGAGGCTAGTTTTACTCCAATCAAACGGTCAGAAGCTCATGAAAGCTCTCTTAGAGCAGTCCTGGAGATGTTGTTTATGTGTTTACATCCTCATTTAGAGAGAAGTCAGAAGCTGAAATCACCGTGAGCATCACATGCACTTCAGACTAAATGAAACCTTGTACCTTGGACACATATTTAAATCGACTTAATAGTAACATAAACTACTACATATCATGATTTTATTTAAGTGTAATGACCTACTTTTGATTAATACATTCAAAATTTGACCAATTGCATGACAAAACCGCAAATCAGAAATTTAAACTAATATGGTTTAAAACTTATGAATTCAGCTCAATGGACTTGATAATCAAACAGACGTTTTTAGCAGAGTCTCTGAGGTATGAGCTGTAAAGAATTATTAAGGAGGCAGCTGACATTAATGAAAGAATCTGCAGCTTTAAATCGCAGACTAATTCCAGTTTCAGAAAACAAGTCGATCAACATTTTCTCGGTCCAGTGCAGAGCATTTTTTATTCACTAGATGTCCAGCTGTTGAGAAGACGCGCTCCGACGGCACTGAAGTCCCAGGGACACTCAGGTATAGCTGCGCAAGGTGCAAGGGGTTATTACTGCCAATTTTCCACCACAAAAGCCGGTCGCTGTCAGCTTGCAACGGTCCTTTTCATAACTCAGAATCTCCTGTAACTAGATGCACGAATGAGGCGAATTCACATCTACCACGACGCGAGACCTCCAAACGCGTGTAAACGCATCTTTACTTTGACTTAAACATTGAAATCATTTGCGCCAGACGCTCTATTCGTGTTTGGTGTGAACGCAACGCAGCATAAGAGGTCTTACAGGCTCGTAAAATTGCTGGTATGTTCTGTCTAGCTTTCGCAACACATACTGCATTTTCGGAATTCTTTATTTTCTTTTTCTGCTCGTTTGTGAGTTTTGTTACATATATTTTTTTTTATTGTTTAATTATTTTAAAATTAATAGTGTACATATTTGGTTAAAATCGATTCGGTATTTTCATTTTCGAAACTATTTTTGTTTAATCAGATCGATTGTGCAATCGATTTTCGAACTAAAAGTGACAGCCCTACAAGCAAATACTCATCATATATGTATTTTTTTATTCTTTTTTTTTTTGTTTGATTTAAATGATATATATATTTAATTATAGATTCAAAATATTTATTTATTTTCTCGAACACATCACATATTAGAGGTAGGGCAGAGGAAAGTTTTTGCTAAGGAGATATTTTTATACCTCTTGTTGATGCTGGTGGTGCAGAAATTATGCATTTCACTTTTAACACAATGGATTTGTATTATCTTTGTGTAAGGTCGGGTTTTGTTTATTAGTGATGGGATTACTGCTTGTCTTTTGAATTGTGTTGAGGTCATAGAATATCTCCCAGAGATCATAGTTTGTCCCTGGTTTTCTCAACAGACTTGTGGACAAAATTCATCTTAACCCATTACAAATCTAAGGATTTTAACCTCTAGCATACTGACCATGACCTGTTACCCATTACCATGCCAACAGCTTTGTCCCCCTGACAACAGTCCTGCACATTCTCCATCACACTTGCTGGAGTCTGTGTCTGTGAGGGACAGAGGTGTAGCGGATACAAACACTGAGTAGATTACAGCCGCTCACAGTGGGTTAATAGGCTGGCTGCTATCTTGCTAGAGTGACAGGGATGAATAGTTTCACAAGACTGGACTTGCCTTTGTAGAGTGAATGTTTAATTTTCCCTCTCTCCATCTCTCTAGAGCTCCCTCATGCATAATCCTTCATTCACATTATTGTATTGTCTTTCATTTCCAGCTGTCCATCTGCCGTTGTTCTCATCTTGCACTGAGGTGCAGTCTATTCGTTGGTATTCTGACCCTAATCAATTCTTTTTTACCCCTGAATATCCAGCAAGTTTCAGAAACATTGTGAAAACAACCTGATCCTAAGGCCTCGTCCACACTGAGACGCGTTTAGCTGTATACACATAGATGTTGTATCGTATAGGCATTTTGTCCACACGGATCTGGAGTTTTAGGAGAGTGAAACCGATATTTTTTTTTAATCTGGGTCCCAAAGTGGATAAATTTAAAGATGCAGCCCTTCCGTTTTCTTCTGGACAGCGAATCCATGTATTTTCTGAAAAGACGACGTCATCACCCCATGTCTTACCCCTAGTCAGACACCCCTACGTCACATAACAGCAACAAAAACATTGCTAACATTGTTAACATTAACACAAATTAATAAATGTATTCTTCCATGTTCATTTGTGTACCACCCACAAGGTTTATGCACATAGTCCAACTCTTTTTCTTCGTTTTTAGTGTATCTCTGTAGCAGAATTACAGCGTCACATGCTGGTCTGGGATGTATAACATATATTGTTTTGTGTTGGTTTTGTGGTTTCGTGTGGACGCAGATATTTCTTGAGACGAGGGAAAAAAAAGATTGGATGGGGAAAGCTCTGGCTTCGTGTGGACGTAGCCTAAGTCTCCTAATGTCTTGCAAATGGTTATAGACTCACTGAATGGGCACTGACTAGAGACAATCAGCCAAGAAGAGCGTTGTATGTGTGTCTCTTTTTAAGGGGCTGAGTATCAGTCTCTTATTTTAATCTTTCTTAACCTTATTAAGTCTTGGTCCTGTCCTCCAACTCTTTCCAGGCTGCTCCACACTGCTATCGCTTTCATCCATCCCTCTTACAAGTCTCTTTGCTCTGTGTCTCTGTGCCTTAATCTTTCTCTTTAGTGCACACATACTTTCTCTTGCCTGGCTTTTTGCAGCTTCTGCCACGCTTTGTGGTCTCAGTGCTCCAGTCAAGTGCTCTTCAGTCCTAAGGAGGCTTCAACACCTCGCCTCCCGTCCACCGGCCTTAAGTAGGGTTTAGTGCTCTGACCTGACTCATGATCAGGCCCTTTAGCTCAAACAGCAACAGCATGGAGAGTAGACGAGCAGATCCTGCACCATGGCTAGATAAATCCTGCTCATGAATGAATCATGATAAAACTTAAAGGGGTAGAAACAAGTGAAGAATAATAAAATGGATGGGAGTAAAAAAGTTTAAGACATTCAGATCCCTGCAAGTAATGATTAGGTGATTTCTAGGTTGAAGGATGTTTGCTCTCCTCAACTCTGCTGTTTTGTTTGTTCTTTTTTCCACCTCTCTCCATTTCATTTCTCACACTGTGACCTCCTCACACATTAGCCCTCCCGCCTACTTTAAACAAAGATTAAAAAGCCTAATAATTCATGGTTCATAGCATCTAATCAGTTAATTATTAAACTCAAACCATCTGTAACACGCTCTGATCTCGGCCCATGCGCTGTGGAGCGTAGAGCAGCGTGGCATCTGCAGAGTCAAGAAGCTGAAATGAAAAGCACTGTCCATATGGTCGTGATTTCAGAATGGCTCCACTGGAGGCGTCGTGATGCTCGAGCTCGGTGCCATGCTGTTTCCGTGAGGCAGAGTTTCCAGTGTCCTGCCAAGATGCCAAGGACTCACTGTCTCTGAGGCTGGCTTTCAACTAGCAGTAGTGTTTACTGTAAGAGATTATGCAGGAGAAGGTGAAGATGGTGCACAATGTCAACACTCCTGCTGTCAGCCATCTTAAAGGAACGCTCCACTGTTTTTGAAAATAGGCTTATTTTCCAACTCGCATAGAGTTAAACAGTTGAGTTTTACCGTTTTCAAATCCATTCAGTTGATCTCCGGGTCTGGCATTTAGTACATTAGCTGTATCTTAGCATAGATCTTTGAATCTGATTAGAACATTAGCATCTCGCACAAAAATGACCAAAGAGTTACGGTATTTTTCCTATTTAAAACTTGACTCTTCTGTAGTTAAATTGTGTACCAAGACCGACGGAAAACAAAAAGTTGTGATTTTCTAGACTGATATGGCTAGGAACTATACTCTCATTCCAGCATAATAATCAAGGAACTTTGCTGCCGTACCATGGGTGCAGCAGGCACAATAATATTACACAGCGCCTGAACATAGTCCCCAGCTAACTTCCAACGGTAGCCTATTTCAGGCGCTGTGTTATATCAGTACGGTGATATTTAATGGTTTAATGGTGAAATAGTGCATATATGACTTAAGTAGCATTCAATACATTTAGTACCTGACAGCTGTTTTATGATTAAAAATTGGTGAAAATAATCCAGTGGTTTACAGAGTCCAATTTTGTCATGTTGAGTTGAAAATAGCCAGTAGTCATTTATGTGATTTATGCAATGCGTAATTGAATGCAATGAGAAAAGAAGCATTAACAGTGCCATTTCAGCATATTAGGCATATGATTAACATGTTAGCATATTTTAACACATTTTAAAACATTTTAAAATACATTATTTGCTAATTCCTCGTTCTTTTGAATCAGTTTTTTTTTATTCCTGAATAAAAAGGACCATTATATTTGTTAAAATTCCCCTTTATAAATGGTTTTGCCCCCCCACCCACGCACCCAGTGTTTAGCAAATTTGAGGCTGTTTTTCAATATTCAATATTTGCGAGAAGCAAATGCTCAAATTCAGTGTGATTGCCATCATGTTACAACACCTTTGTTCAGATTCATAATAGCACACATCTGTTCTTCTATTTTTGTTTTTTTTTCTCTTCTATATTTTTTTTTTATTCCTCTCTCTAACTGTGCAATGATAGAATTGCAGCTATTACTCTTGGAAATAGACGCCTTACAATATTAATATTCATATTTTCAAAGGTGATGTTAGACATGAGATGAACCGCTATACAAATATATGTGTGCTATTGTTGGCCATATTTTAATGAACGGTTAAGCTCTGGGATGACAGTGCTTCATTCCTATACTTATGTAGAGATTTAAGGCATATATAGATGAATTTGCCAACCAAAGTTTATGCACTTTTGTCCTGCAGGGTTTTATTGTATTGATTTATTTCATGTGTGTGTGCGCTCATAGCAGCCTGGCTATGCAGATTAATGTGAGAGCGGACGGATACGAGTAAATATTTGCTATATCTTCAATTGTGTGTTAAGGCATAAAATACATTTAATGACTTAACGGCATCAGCTTCTTCTTGAGACTGAAAACCTATTGACCTATGGATCAATGGCTAAATGATGTGACGTTGACGTTCTTGACGATGTAAACACAAGTGTTTTAAGTGTGCACGTGTCAGTTTGTACCTGCAAATGCAGTCAGTGCTCGAGTTTATTTCTTACAGAAGATGTGTCGCAGGTTTCAGGGAAGTATTTATGTAATGCTGATAGGCTTCCTTTTTCTCTCTCTCTTTCTGTGCCTCTCTGTGCTATAATAAAAGCTGAAAGGGAGGAAGCTTGGCAGGAGCTCATATTTGAGACTGTTTTTGTCTCCCTGAGGACACTTCCTACTCACTTTTCACAGCTGGGAAAGACATTGTCACTTATATTGCTGACTGCGTGTTAAAGATAAGGGCTTCAGAACCACCAAATTAAACAGAGGGGTTTATAGAGAGCGTCTCTGCTTGAGTCTTATGGACAGCACTTCCTCTGCTTAGTAAATCAAGTCAAGGCTTCTGCTTTTTCCTGAGTGCTCTGGGTGGTGGCAACCTGTTCAGAATATGTTTACACAAAGGTTGCGGCTTGACGCAGTCTACAGATTCACTGAAATCAAAATCCTTCTCACAATTATCTTGTGGAGCGGGCTATTCATGTTTGTGATTTGTGTAGGCCAACTTGTAAGTTGCTTTGGGTAAAGAGAATCGGTTAAATAATTTTGAGCCAGTCCCTCTTTGTTGGTAAAGGCTATACTACTGATCTAATTTTGACTTGATTTAGACTTAATTCTTTGTTTAAATCCTCCATGTGCTTCAAAAGGTTCTTCAAGCAGCGCTATAGAAGAACTATTTTTGGTTCCACAAAGAACTGTTCTTTAAAGGTTCTTTAAAAAAATACCTCTTTCGTAACTTTTTTATAATCTCAAGAACCTTATTTCGCTGCTTTTTGTGAAACAGAAAGGTTGTTCAGATTTTAAAGGTTCTTTATGGAACCATTTAGACAAAAAGGTTCTTCTATGGCCTCATGAAGCGCCTTTATTTTTAAGAGTGTAGTGCAAGTTAAAACAAAAATTCCGTAAATTTCAGATACATTCAAGAATAAAAAAAAAAAAAAAATGTTGAACTAAGATAGCACATTTTTAAAACAGGAAATATCACTATTTCCTGAGAGTGTTGAAATAATACGAAGAAGGAACTTCATTCCATTTGTTCATCCCACTGTAAATAGTCACAGAAAAATAATCAAGTAATGTTTATGTTTGTATGTATTTTTTACTCTTCCTGAAAACGAGATCTTATCATTTCCTGGCATGTTGTGGCTTGTCTTGTTGTGGATTAGGTGAAAGGTTTAAAGTTATTGTGTCTCTCACATTCTCGTTCCACATCCCTCGCTTCCCCTCCTGTCATCCGTGCTCACATCACTTTCTTTATTCCCTCCTGCTACTCTGACATGTCTATTCAGCTCACTTTTTCTTTTCCTGGCCCCTGTTCAGTCTCTCTCGTGTTCTTACTCCCCTCTGTCTAAATCCAGCTGTTGTGTTAATAGTTTTCCTGCCTCCTGGAGAGCCAAGTAATGAGATTCCATTTGGAAATCAAGACCTTTTGGCTTGAAGAGACGTTCATGTTTTTTATTTATTTAAATATTTGTTCCTTTACTTGACTGGAAAGCCTCTCAGCTTTGCTTTGACTGGTTATTTTTTAGAATTTTAGATGTCCTTTTTTTTTGTGCCTTTTCTTCATTCAGCCACATCTTCGTGCTTTTGGTTTGTAACTTTTAATGTCCTTAATCCCTTTCAGTGTCACTCGGGGTTTTTCTGTCTTCCACATGCCGTTGTTTAGCGCAGATTCTAATTTAAAGTTAAATTGCAAAAATGTATATTGATTGTAACCTGGAACAAGTGGATGAAGATGACATGGCTGTGGTTGTTGCCTACAGCTTTTCTCTCACTTTTTTATTTTGCAGCTGGATAGTTTATTGATGTAACCTCTCCATATGACTTCAAATCGTTTAACCTTTGACTTGATATAACTGCTCTTTTTAGTTATTTACTTATATTGTTTGTGTGTGCTGCAGGTGCTCGGATGCTGTGATATCATTGCTGTTCGTTGCAATTCTGATTCATAAGCTCTTGGCTATTCAATTGGATTCTTAATTTGAATACATTTCAGGTATAATGTCCATAAACAACAAAAAACGATTTAACTCCTAATGTGTTTCAGACTGATACAAATCAGCTCATAAGAGTTTGTGGACAAATTTACAACCCATAACCTCGGCTTATTTGAAAAACATGCCTCTACCTACATTTTTGCATAAAAAAACCTACCTATTCATTTTACTGTGTTTAGCATCTGAAATGAACACTAGAGATAGTAAAACAGCAACAACTTTTATTCCTTCTCGAACAGTTTGATGACAGGTCAGATCATGGATTAATTGAAATTTATTTTTGTGAAGTTCTTTGCACAATACTATGACCTCAAAATACGTTCACCATAGTGCATTGTTTGTGAACTAATACGTTTTAATGTTTGCATCACATAGCCAGCTCCATTTGTATGGCTTTTCTGACTGTAGTAAACTTGCTTCATAGATCACCTGGTAAAACATTTCACTTGTGAGTCCCACGAAACATGAGCCAGGAGAAAAGAGCTCAAGACTTTTAGAAGCATGCAAAGTGCATGTTTATCTGACATTTTATCTTACTATTGGTTAGGTTTACTGTAGGAGCCGCTATACTTAGAACAACCATCGTAATAAACTGTTGCAGATTCATATTAATTTAAGATAAAACTGAACACACTTAGCTCTACTCACTGCACATTTCACTTTAAATGTGTTGTGAAATATGGAACAGAATATAATTTTGTAGGCTGGTTTGTACATTCACACTTACAAAACACATTCACAATGATTCAGGAGCAGCACCATAGATTCAGCAAGATAAGAAATGTCGTGCATCAGTAAATGAGCAAAGAGTAAAGGATCAGTGTTATTTTAAGAATCTGTATCGCATAGGGATGCTCCGATCACGATCGGCCGATCGTTAATGCACATCTCGTCAGTAAAGCCGGCCGATCGTGATCGGAGCACCCCTAGTATCGCAGTTGATCTGAAGAACATTGTGATTTTAATAGGAAAATCTATATATTTATGTAAATTCCAATACGTCTTGGTCAGTGTTGAAAGCCCACTCCTTCACCTATCAATCCGTTATTGTGCTAAAACAAGATTTTTTTACATCTGAGGTTGTTAACAAACCCAAAATCTAAATATAAATGGGAGTGTCAGTGTCCTAAGAGCCTTCCTGGACAAAAACCAAAATTAGTGGGGAAGGAAAGATGAATGCTAATACCTGGTGAACGTCAATCTGTTTCGGTTGAATGCTCCTTTTAATGTGGTCATCCAAGATCGATGTTAATAACAGATGCAAACAAGGCCGTAGCCAGTCTCCTGTCTTGCGTGTCTGGCCGCATCCGTCTCACACTCTCCCCCTGCTTGTTTTCGGTCTTCATGTGGAAGCAGGCCTTGCCTGCTCGTGCGTGGCCTGAAGGTGGAAGTGTAATTTCCTGTGGCAGACAGGCTGGGAACAATTGGTGGGGGGTAGTTGAAGAGAAACAGGCTGTGAACACACTGCCCTACGATAACTCAAAGAGGCAGGCTGCTGCGTGGCTGCCGAGACCAAACTGAAGAGGGAAAAATGAATAGCTAAGCCGCAAACCCCCCTTAAACTCCCGGCTCTTTCAGGAGGGTTTGTGTTCAGCCAGGCCTGAGAGTCGGGCTGTTATGTTTTCTCAGGCTGAAAGTGGGGAGCACAAGAGAGGTACATTAGTATCGCCCCATTGCCATTTATTACGCTGCTCTGTTCTTCTGGAGCGCTTTCGTAATATGGAAATAATTGAGCTCTGATAGAGCAAATGCCAGGACATTGTGTTTTTGTGTGTCTGTCATTCTTTAGGTCCTTGTGCTTGTGTGTTTCATACTGTGATGATCTCCATCAGACAATAACAGACGCCTAGAGTGTTGATGTTGCAGATGTTTTTGAAGATTTGCAATCTGAGACCGTACAGAGGAGGTGACACAGCTTTCACGTAATGCATATCATAACTCATGCATGCATTTGTCATTTCATTTAGTTATTGTATTTATTTTGTTATATATTGTGTGTTGGCTTTTGTAGATAGTTTTGTTAATCATTCTTGTGGTAATAGATAGAGAAAGAAATAGTGTGTTTAGGGATGTCTGTTCCGCACTAAACGAGATCGCTCTCTTAAAGGAATAAATCTTGTTCGTAGATGTTGTGTCCATCCGAATGTCCATCATCGCCCACTCTATGAGTCTGTTCCAGAGACCTTATCAAAAAGTATTTATTCTAACAGAGATGAAACCTCATCAGTGACTGATTGGGAACACTCTTCATGTAAAGTGACTTGCACAAATAGCTCTCCATGCAGGAGATTTCCTTAATTCACTCTAATAGAGTGGAATTCCTGGCTTCCGGAAGTACAAAATAACATGGCACTTTCTCCACTGAGGAATTGATTTTGAACTATAACTTATAAACCTTTAAAGATGGACCTATTTCGAGCTGCAAGGATGTTAATTGATGGAATGTGCTTTTGCTGAGGCTATCAACCTGCATTATTTCAACTTTCAAACATTTAAATAGTTCCTGGTAGGAAAACTACATTACCCATGATTCTGCAAAAAGTCTCTATCAATCAGAGTCACAAACAGATGCCAAAAGAACATTTTGGTGCCCAGCCACTCCATGAAGGATTGAGAATGACAAATGAGTCGTTCCCTACACACTCTCCAAACTTTTGCAAGATTTTGCAATAATGTAAAAATCATATATATTGTTCCTGTATCTAATTGGTTTCTATAAATCAATAGTTTCACATTCCATTGATTATAATTTAGTTGGACAAATTCATCTCTTTGTCCAATGCTACTTTTTGCTTAAAATCAAAATTTTGTTATTCACCTTGTAGCTTGTTGGTTTGGTTTATGGCTTATAACTCTTAAAAGACTTTTGATAATCCCTATAGGATAAATACTTCTGGAACTAGGGCTGGACCAGAATATTCGATTATTTGAATATTTTCTTGGTGGGTTGGCATTCGATTTTGAATTTTGAGATTCAAATAATATTTTATAATTTTTCTTGCTCACCTGGCATCCCTTGCAAAACGTTCTTCATTCGCAAAACGTTCTTCATTTTCTATCGGGCCAAACAGTTCTAAGGACTGTCAAGTACGATTACAGCCTGGTAAAGCATGGCATGATTACAAACCGTTCTCTGCCCAGAATTCTAGGCACGGTTAGACAACCGTGCTTAGCTATGCTGTTAGAGTGCGTGAAGTCGCCACTGTGCTGCCTGTCCTACCAGTTACTCCAAACAGTTAAGTAAACAGCCGTGCTGCGTTCAATATAAATAAAATCTTGAGACAGTTTGGTCTGTGGAGGAAACATTTGCGCTTGATTTTTTTTTTTGCGATGATTACACCATCGTTGTGTTCTGTTTATTTATTTTTTGCGTCAGGAATTCTTTTTTTTTTTTGTTATTGAACATAGTAAATATTGTATAAAAAAAGGAGTCCCAAAAACAGAAACTAACTGATCACCGTCCATATCGCTGTTTATATAAAAAATGCGTTATGAATTCAAGGACTGATGGTTTTGTATTGCATTCCAAGAGCTCTGTTATAAGCACCACAGTGGAAAATGAAACCGTATCAGTGCTGACTGGCCCGGATCGGCATGGAATAGAATGATTAAGCAAAGAGAACCGTTCGGCCCAATAGTGGAAAAGCAGCTTAGGAAATGCCCATGAGTGAACATCATGATTCAGTTCATCTGGAAGAGAAGACAAAGATGCAGAAGACCTCTGCTGTGTGGGAGCACTTTAAAATGAGTGAAGACAAAGGCAGTGTGCCAGATAAGCGATTTAAAACTGGCCTACCACAACAGCACATCAAGTTTGAAAAATCCCACCTGAGTTCTGGAAGTAGTACACCTATTACTTATAGTAATATAGTACTTATATTGTTGGTGTAAAAATGGTGTAATCAGGAATTTTACACATGATAAAAACGTTCACTTAATTTCTTGAAAATACTTATGAATACTGCAGCCACAAAAAAATTAAAATACGTACAGTAGCCCTGCCTAAAATAATTTGTCTATATTGAAAGTATTGCTCTCAACAGACCCCTGTTGTGTTTTGTATCACTAGTGCAGTGTCCGTTCTTGGAGCATATATGTCCTGCCCCGCATGAGGCCTGCCGCTTCTGGCTTGGCTGTTCTGTAGTTTATTAACGTTGATTATTCTGAACTGCACTGGTGATATGCACTAAAATGCGACACGTACTCCCTTGGTCCACAGCAACATCCGCCATGTGTGAAGTCGACTGGATGAATAGTTTATCAACATAAAACTGCATTAGACACACACACACAGATTCCCTTGCCCTTTTAGAGCAAAGAATATGTTCAGCCCCTACCTCTGAAGCTTCGAATATTCAGTGTGGATTACTATCGAAGCTTCGAAGCTCAAAAATGGTATTCTGACCAGCCCTATCTGGGAACAAATGCCACTGAAGAATTGGTTGGCTGCTTTTGCAGAGGGTTTTCCGTCAGGCAATGTTGCTAGCAAACCAATCACCTTTCAGGGTGTTGTTGTGATTTGCCGAATCATAAATTACTTATAAGCACGCACATAAAGACTGAGTAATATTGTTAATTGATTTGAACTTTTTGTATTAGTAGTTATTGGTTTTGAATGAATGGATTATATCTGTTGTCATCAAATATTTTTTACAGAGCTTGTTGCAGTGCCTCTCCCGAAGGATCCATGGTTTCTGTTGCCTTAGATTTTAGCAGAACGAGTGAGTCTTGAGAGTAATTTAAATTCAGATTACCTACCTTGTTAAAACAAGCCTTTGTGCCACAAGCCCGGTCTAGTGATGCCTTGGAAATTTGTTTTAAGGTTTTTTGGATCAGGCTTTCTTTCCTGATTACAGAAAGGATCGACAAACCTGTGCATTTGAGTTTGAGAAACATCTGTCTTTAATATCCACCGCTGCTTTTCTGACAGCCTTTGTTTGTGATCTGAAAGGAATACGCTCACCGCAGAATGAAAATCTTGTCATCCATTTGGCCTCAGCCTCATCCTCTGAAACCTGCACGATGTTTTTCCTTTCTTTGGTAACCAAAAGGATGATCTTGCACAAAAGGCTAAACCAGAGACTGTCAAGCTCCAAAAAAGACCAAAAGAGCAACATATGATCGCCATGTTGAGAGGAATAAATTGATAACTCTCAAATCTCTTCAACGCTTGTTCATATTCAAACCTGGTGCCTCAAGATGCAGTACACCAGTTTTAAAGCTACTGATGTCAGTTAACAGAATATATTTTTGGTTTTACCCCTTTTTCTTTCCTTATTTAGTCATCTTCCATCTTTATCTTGATTATTTTTTTTCTTCAGGTCACCCTATTAGTAGTTTGATGTAGGCTTTTAGAGATTAGAGTTGTGTTTTGTCATCTTCCCGCCTCTTTTCTATCGATCTATTGGGAAGAACTAACTGTTTTACCCTTTTGTTTTGTTCACATGGAGGACCCAGAGAGGATGTGTATTAATCCTGGGTGCTACCTCTAATAGAATTATCAACTCCTGATGTTGTGCGCGCCATAAATCTTCCGCCCCACTCGCTGTCTTCCCTCTTGTCAGAAGTGCAAGAGTGTGCACTTCTCCTGCGGTGCGCGTTTCCAAGTGGCTTTCATATTTATTTCCCTTCCCTGTTTTGTGGAGGGAGCGCAAGCGTGTTTCTTTGCAGGCAGGGGGGTGGTTGTACGACATAGTGTGCTTTTCAAGCGATTTTATGTAATGTTTAGAGTGTTTCTTTGTTTGTTTCAACTGAGGATGTGCCACTTTGAGGTTTCTCTCGTACATACACACAGAGAAACAGGCTTGTAATTCTGCTAGCTTTGCATTCACTGACATTAAATGTTCTTTAATAGCAGTGGATTATACATAAAGACCAATGCATGTTCTTAGAAGCATGCTTTGACAAACCTGCTTAATAATACCCCCGCTTTTTGGGATCCACATTCATTAAAAAGGCATGGCTCTTAAGTGAATGTCATAGGCCCATCGGTGGTTGGGCATCTTGTTAGATCTTTCCTGCTCTTGAGATAGATATGCCAGACCTTAGTGTCCTGTATCAAAGCCCCTGTCCCACATTTGCCTTTTAATCTTGGTTGGATCTGCATAGGATGTTTGTACAGTGCTGACACAGTTCTTTGAAGCCTGCGGGCCACGGCAATCATTCATGAAGATCTCCCTCTTGTTATTAGTGTGGGACTGCAGAGACTTTTGCCTTTTTATCAGATATACAGGCCTAAGATCATCTTATGCCCAAATGTTCCTATTCGTCACACAGCACTGTTGTATACTTGCACAAAGGGGCTCATTTGCAGTCAAGAGAATTTTTCTCTTTTTGCAATTCAGACATATAAAAGTATAAAAACACTTTACTTTTTTTTTTTTTATCCTCATAGTTCATCACACATGCAGCGCAAGTTTTTCCATTCACAAAGCTCTTGAGAATGGTACAATTGAGAAATCTCATATTGAATGTATGCACAGATTCTCACACACAAAAAGCATCGGGTCCCATTTGCAGCAACCACTTTTGCTTATAGATATCAGTTCTCAGCTGCCCCCCCATCATGAGTGGGAGATCATCTTATTAACGGTCTCATCCTGCTGGGACTCTATATGCAAAGGAGATTGGGTAAA